>NW_015641030.1:275376-281042 GCF_001515625.1 Sinocyclocheilus rhinocerous | reverse complement strand
AAAGTGAAAGTAGCCTTGTCACCTGACCTGAATACAGCGCGCTGATTCGCTAAAATGGACTTATCGGCTTCTGTTCAAAAACAACAAGGGCGCTTGTCGGCTTCAAAACGTGAACTCGCGATGCCTTGAAAGTGGACAAAACCGGCTTTTTTGACAAAACGTGTTGACAAATGAACTCTTTATATATATGATGCTAAAAAAATCAGCTTTGAAATCACAGAAATAAATTAAATTTTAAAATATAGCCTATTCAAATAGAAAACAGTTATTTTAAATAGTAAAAATATTTAAACATTTGACTGTTTTTGCTGTACTTTGGATCAAATAAATGCAGGCTTGCTGACTAGAAGAGACTCCTTTAAAAAAACAGTAAAAATCTTACTGTTCAAAAACTTGTGTATATACTAAGCATGTTGTAAAGTAGAGATTAACAATTTTATCATTTTCTTTCTTAAACAATTCCTACTGTTTGTTTTTTTTCACACTTTTTCCAGTTGAAATGATCTGTGGACCCCTGGTGGTCCTGGAGGCCAGTTTGAAAACCCCATTGGGTGTTTGTTAATTTTGTAAATGTGTAGGTGTGTGTAATTGTGCTGACATTTATTTTCTTCCTGTTTGCTGAGGATTACCTGCAGCGCTGTCAATTTGGCAGTAGCTCTGTCACTCTCCCTCTCTCTCACACATACACACTCACACACCATCAAACTAACTCTCACACCAGTGGGGTTTAGTTCTTGTTTTATTTTTTGGCTACCAAATGTTTCCACCGTCAAAGAAGAGTGTTAACATATGGCATGGGAATGTAAACAAAACTTCTTGTGGTGCCAAACATTAAATGACTTAAATCTGTTGAATTTGGCAGCCTATTTCCGACTTGTGAGGGAGAAAAATAAAAGCCGAAGTCTTGAAAAAGTCAGAACTGTCTGGCGACACACGCTTGGTTACATCCCAAAAACAAGATCTGCTTTTCCTGAAGGAAATACCAGAGCTTGCAAGGCAGCAAAAGAGCAGTGTTCAATTTTTAGGTAAGTTTTAGACTTAGATTCTGTGTAAAGAAATAAAAAGGCCATAATTCAGAATTTTAATTATTATACATTATCATTCTAAAGTTTTTGGGGATGCACTGAATTGATCAAAAGCGAAAGTAAAGACATTTGTAAAATTACAACAGATTTCTATTTCAAATAAATGCTGTTCTTGTGAGGTTTTTTTATTCATCACAGTTTCCACCATGCGCGGCTCGTCTATATGACCAAAATATTCATCCAAAACATAGACCTCTATATAAACTGAATCAATAATAAATTGTAAATGTTCAGCATTCTGCAACAAATATTTTTCAGATTTTCTAGACTATTTTAAGTCGTAAAGTAAGCATTATATATTAAAATCCCGCGCATGGCTTTAGCAGGCATGTATGATACTAAGCGGGGCAGATGGTGCCTGAGACCTCCCGAGCTCAACAGCGCCCTACAATTTTGCAACGTAAACATAGACTGTAAAAAAAACATGGACGTAAAGAGCGTTTTTGAAGCTCAAAGTGGGCGGAGCCGGCCGTCACCATCTTGGCAGCGCGACACTGCGCGTCACTCCCTCACAGTTGTCATGAAGGGCAAAATTAGCTATATAAACCAAAATACTTTTTTGAACCAGGCCGTAAACATGTTTTTTTTTCTGCTGTAAAGTTGGGCATTTTAACATGGGGAGTCTATGGGATTGACTCCCTTTTGCAGCCAGCCTCTAGCGGCCAGTTGACGAATTACAGTTTAAGTCACTTCCGTGTTGGTTTCATGAGAGAGACCGGAAGGTTGCCGCTTGAACGTAAATCTGTGGTGAAAAGGGGAACTGCAGCGCGCTTTAATTGAGAGCCGTTGGGGCAGATTTGAGACTGTCCCGCTTATTTTCACTTTACCTTACGTGAACCTCGCCCCACCAAGACCATATCAATCCGCTTCAGCTATGTGTCTGCATCAGGTCAGTAACTAGTTGGCATGTCTGTTTTTTTTCTATGTGGAGTAGTGGATCAAATTAACAAAGTAGACTATATACATTAAATCCTGTGCTCACATGAATAGCCTTTATATGGTTCTGCTATGTTTGTTTTGTTTATTCGGAGAATAGACATATGATCTTCTTTCCTCACCCGAATTGCTCAACAACTTGTAACATTCTAAATCAACATTTGGAGGTGATAAATACTAAGGCAATTATAGGCTACAGCATTTTATGCATGTAACATTACTTCGAGCCTGTCAGTCAACATTAGCGCGCCACCCACAGGATAACGCAAGGACATCTCTGCCAAAATTTTGTCCCCATGTGTTCAGAGATTAGAATATAAAGTTTACAAAATATTTTTCACATATTAGTGCTAAGACCCAAAATCTGCCCCACCTAAATTTACGGTCAGGAACGCAGAATTTACGGTCTGTTTTCAGCATTGATTAAAAAAATGTTTCTCAAGCAGCAAATCAGCATCTTAGAGTGATTTCTGAAGGATAATGTGATGCTGAAGACTTGCGTGACGGCTGCTGAAAATTCAAGTTTGCAATCACAGGAATAAATTACATTTTAAAATAAAGCCTATTAAAATGGAAAACAGTTTTGCACTAATATTTCACTATATTAGTGTTTTAATGTATTTTCGATCAAATAAATGCAGCCTTGGCGAGCATAAGAGGCTTATTTGAAAGAGTTTAAAAAAATCTCCCCGACCACAAAATTTTTAAATGGTAATGTACAAAAGAAGACCAATCACAATTCATTATGCAAATATTATTTTGACATCATTGTACTGAGTAGATTTTTCTTTTCTACTGCACTTGCCGGCATTGACCTAGTCTGACTCTTGAACGTCCCGCTCTCTCTGACTTTCTCTGGCTCTATTATTACAAAGCAATGTGTTAATTCAAAAACAGGACATTAGGGACCCATCAGTCCGTGTCTATGAGTGCCTGTGTGCCAACGTAATGTAAGAGGTCAAATTTCAGAGCCTTATTGAACAGCACTCTGGAGGAAAAGGCACAAACTGGAAAATGATTGGGAAGCTGGATGAAGATGAATGATTAGAAGCGCGTGAAACAGATGGAAGGAGACGACGCAGAGAAATAGAGAGAGATTGAAATGGCACTCAGGTGAAAAATGGGTTTATAGAGGTTTGAAAGTTTAATGTGAATGCCTGTCATGTCCTTTTCCCTGAATGTCATCTCTCCCGTCCTCCTCAAGTGTTCTAGTTTCTCTACTTCCTATGAAAAAAGGAATATATTTATTGTGCTTTTGTGTGCGTTTCATCATGGGTCTCTGTGTCTTATAATAAGGTGGTAACAGATTTAGCCAATCAGCAGACTGTATTATATCTACGACAGCCAGAGCACAGGGGGGACTTGAGTCTGACAGATGGCTGTGTTGTGTGTGTGTGTGTGCATGCATGTTCACACTTTGCATGTGTCGCGGGATGAATGTCGCAGCTTTATCTGTGTATGCGAGCATATTTTTATTTGTTTGTATTTACACATGCGTATGTGTTTACACTGTATCTTTCTGTCTTAAGTATACAGCGGATGTGAGTGTAAGTGTGTTCATGTCTTGTGTGTGTGTGTGTGTGTGTTGGCTCAAGATTCAGAAATGCCAGGAGGTCCGAGTGTATAGGCTATATCACAGTGTGTTTTTCAGAGCAGCCGTTGACCACCCTGCACTCCACACATCCCAGCAGGTCAGTGCCTCTGCCCTCTGCACACACCAGCCAGTCAACAGACCCCTCGATGGCAAATATACGATGCAATGAAGTCTGAAAATGAAGTCACTCTGGACTACAACACAGCTGTGACCATTTGTGAGTCATAGAGTAAAAGGCCGTTTTCACAAGATGCGTTCGTTGTGTAATCGTTTATCTATGTAAGCATGCACTAGATGGACTTCTTGGAATGTTGAGATTTATTTAGTTCAAGATGCCATGTCAAGTTTTCAAGCTTTATACAATATGTGTATTTGTTCAAAATAGCTTCACAGTAATAAACAGGAAAAATAACAGAATCAGTGATGTAAACTTCTTCAAATATAAGATCGAAATTGAAATTCTGCTGCAGAGAATCTCTGAATCTCTTTGTTTCAGTTCAATAACTGTGTCTATAAACAGCTCTACAGAAGGCATATGTTGTTATTCAGCTCAAGTCAGTTCTAAGTTGATTCTGTTCAGTTTAGTAACTGTGTTGTTGTAAAGTTCATCAATTATAAAACAAATTTGATTCAGCTATAAAGCAGCTCTACCAAAGAATAGTGTCATTATTCAGCTCAATTTAGTTCAAATTTTGTTGCCATCCAAAGTTGTCAGTGCAGTCAAACTGATAATATTACTGAATATCACGTTTTTTAAACCCCAACTAAGCTAGCCAATGGGGACAGTGGCAAGGAACCCAAAGTCCATCAGGTGATAAACCAGTTAATCTTTTGAAAATGTGGTTCAACTCTGTATATAAAGCCTGTTTTGTAGTGTTAACAATAATTATACATTTTACCTGTGTAAAGGCCAACAACATCAACACGAATGTTCAGACTGACAGACTGAAAGAAAATGCAATTCGATTTTCTGACAGTTTGCATAACAATATTCATCTTGGTGTGATCAGGCCTTTAAACTTGTCACTATGATGTTAGTGTTTGTGGTTACTTACCCGTTGTGATTTTAGTATTTTGCTTTGCAGTTGCTAGGATGTTCCAGTTCTAGGTATTTTGAGTAGTTTTAGCATGTTGCTATATGGTTGCTAGGGTATGTTGGGTGGTTGCTAGGTCATTGCCATTGCTAGGTTGTTCTGGTCGGTTATTGGCTCAAAAGTGTCTATCCCTGAGTCTCTTGATATCCCCCCTTCAATGTCAGTCTGTGGGATTTTATATTTATAGCCAAATATTTATTTCACTACAAAAAGAACACAAAGTGCTGCTCAGGGACATCCAGGAACACTTTTGAGTGATCAGTTTTTTTGAACTAAAATGAGTCAGACTTCTACTTATCTATGTTTAGGGAACTGCTTCACTGTTGAACTGTTTATTATTATTATTATTTATTTATTATTTTATAATGAGGCAGATAAAAGAGGGGAGTTGGAAATTACTGGGGAAAGTAATTGAGTATAAAATGTTTTTTTTTGTACTAAGATTCGTTTCTACGTTTTCAAGAAAATCTGGTACATGAATTATAATCTGCTGCTAGGCGGAGCCTGTGTAAGGCTGGGGAAGGTTTAGCCTTTCCCTGGCCACAGCAAGTTGGGGCAAAAATGCCACTAAATTGGACAAAAATGCCCCTGCACAAACAAATTAAATCTATTACGAAGAGAGCTTAACCTCTTAACTGTCACCCCCCATTTTTAAAAATAGGCATGCAGGTGCACTATCCAAACTTAAATTGTTGTAATTTATGAACACTTTGGGATACAGACATAAGGTTGTTCTCTTTTTAAGTGATTATAACGATAGTTTTTTTTTTTCTTTTGAGAGTGCTTAAACTCGCGATAGATCAGTGTAAGTGATAATGTCACTTTCTGTATAATAATTTATTCGCTGTTTGAATAACCTTGGAAAGGAAACGTTTTATAATTACCAATTTCTAATGTTTTTTTATTAAATTGCAATCACGTTAAATACAAATTCAGTCCCATTAAACATATTTTATT
>NW_015641030.1:249281-274379 GCF_001515625.1 Sinocyclocheilus rhinocerous | reverse complement strand
TTTTTTTATTAAATTGCAATCACGTTAAATACAAATTCAGTCCCATTAAACATATTTTATTAGCCTACATGACACCCATGTCTGGTTCTTGCCTAAAAAGACGGGTTTATGATGTTTGTAGTTAATAGATTTGGCTGCTTTTAGCCTTACCCTGGAGTTGGTCCACCCTCCGCCTATGGCTGCTTGTTTGCTGTTATGTGTCAGCCTTATTTGTCTTTCACTCAGCATACACAAACACACACTCACTCCCGCCAGATGACATTTCCCTTCTACAGATCTGTCTCTGACACACTGACATGGATAACTATAACGCATAATCCCCTGGACGCCAACTCCAAACATCACTGATCTGCTAAAGCTGCTAAAGAGTGAAATTAAATTTCCAAACATTAGGAGAAATGAAATCATCAACAGTTGGCATTAATTTGTGCATTATCCAAACTGTCATTTGTTTAATAAGGGCATGTGGATTACCATTTTCTATTTTGTTTGTTTTTTAAAAGAGAATTTGTTATCAATATTATTGTACATATTTTAAGAACAGAATATTGTATCATGGTAAGTATATATATATATATATATATATATATGTATATATATATATATATGTTTATTTATTATTATTATTATTTTTACAAATGTTTGTTACTTGCTCTAAATATCTTTGCTATTTGTGTTGATGTGTTTGTATCCATGGGAATTCAAGCCAAGTGAATTAATGATTAAATAATTTAATTATTAGATTAGGTTTAAATGTAGAAAGTATATTGCAGACAAAAAAGCATATGAGATAGGGATATACACATATCCCATGTAGGCATGTACACAGGGACAGAAATTAACATTTCTATTAAGGGGCAATATTTACTCCCAGAAATTGATTTCCGGGGGCATTTTTCACCTTCTCAAAGTTCTGCACTTTAGCAAAAAACACTGTTATAATCACTGAAGCTGTCTACACTGCAAAATCAATCTCTTTCTTACTCTTTTTTTTGCCCTTCGTGGTTAATTGTGATGGGAGAATTCACATATGCATATTCATAATTCAGTCAGTGAGTGTGCGGACTAGGGATATGCCGGTATCAAATTTTCATGTTGCGATTAATTGTTAATGCTTTTATCACGGTATGCGGTATTATCACGATATTGAAATTTAGTTTAAAAAAGTGCTGTCATAATACAGTATAACAGGTTTAATAACATTTTTCTTATAACAGAAATAACTGAACATTTAAATGCAATAATTGTGCATTTTGACCAGTTGATGGGAAAAGTATTCTTAAAATGCATTCAAAATTCGGAATAATTTGTAATATATAATTATTCATGGTATTTAGAAGTGCCCACAATAACAATATCGTGCATATTCATTACCGTGATATATCGCATTACCGAATACTGGCACAAGTCTAGTGCTGACTCAAAAACTTGTTCTCTGAGATGACAAATCAAAACACTTCTGATCGTGTATGATTAATTGTAATGTTCAAAGCTGCAACCAATGCATAAAAATCTACTATGACTGTAATGCCGAATTCATTTCACATATCACTTGAATAACGACAGCCTTAATTGTGCAGAGGTATTTTTTTGCCCCATCTTGAATTTGGGGGCATTTTTGTTGATGTTGGTTACATTATTTTGTCCCAAATCCCCATGATCTCTCAACACTGCATGCACATATATAAATAGGTATATATTTTCAATCAGCATCATGGACAGCAGCGAACCATATATTTTACAGTGGGGTCCAAAAGTCTGAGACTTCTAGTTAAAATGCTTCTATTTTGCATTTTTATTGTTTAAAATAGAAAACGCATTACAAATTGTACTGTCAGAAGAATAACATTTTGAGTGAAAATTGCTAAATTTAATAATGAAAGTGAATTTCAGAATGTCTAATTTGGTATTTGTCTCATCCCCTTCTGTTTAAATAACAAAGTTGATGGGAAAAGTATTCTTAAAATGCATTCAAAATTCGGAATAATTTGTAATATATAATTATTCATGGTATTTAGAAGTGCCCACAATAACAATATCGTGCATATTCATTACCGTGATATATCGCATTACCGAATACTGGCACAAGTCTAGTGCTGACTCAAAAACTTGTTCTCTGAGATGACAAATCAAAACACTTCTGATCGTGTATGATTAATTGTAATGTTCAAAGCTGCAACCAATGCATAAAAATCTACTATGACTGTAATGCCGAATTCATTTCACATATCACTTGAATAACGACAGCCTTAATTGTGCAGAGGTATTTTTTTGCCCCATCTTGAATTTGGGGGCATTTTTGTTGATGTTGGTTACATTATTTTGTCCCAAATCCCCATGATCTCTCAACACTGCATGCACATATATAAATAGGTATATATTTTCAATCAGCATCATGGACAGCAGCGAACCATATATTTTACAGTGGGGTCCAAAAGTCTGAGACTTCTAGTTAAAATGCTTCTATTTTGCATTTTTATTGTTTAAAATAGAAAACGCATTACAAATTGTACTGTCAGAAGAATAACATTTTGAGTGAAAATTGCTAAATTTAATGTCTCATTTGGTATTTGTCTCATCCCCTTCTGTTTAAATAACAACAACAACAACAACATTAGAGCTGCATGAACTGCTGTTTGAAACACTCTTAAAGGAGTTTGCCTGGCCATTGTCAAATTTGCCAATTTGATTAGAGGCCTAAAAATAGTGCAGAATCTTAAATATGTATAATTTTATTAAACACTGTAACGTTCATTTGTTTTAAATAGTTCAAAATTTAGCTTATTTCTAGGTTTAAATCATTTTTTTCAGTGTGGTCTTTTTTTTGTACCCCACTGTATGTGAGGCATCTTTTGGCAGAGTGATTAACCGGAATTGAGAAGATTCAGTGCCGGAGGATCATGATCTGATCACACACACTCTCGCAGAACATCCTCAGAGACTGAGAGTTGACAGATCAGACGTGGCTGTCATCCCACATGTCCTCACTTACTGCTTTTGTGTATGTATACATCAGAGACAAGATAAGATCAAGCTATTGTGTGTTTTTCTTTTTGAAGCGATTGTAGTGTGGACTACATTACGAATGGATCTAGGTTATGCACAGACTCAATGCAGATGTTGGCTATGATGATTCAGGTAGAGCTTTTGTTGGCTGTGTAGATGACAAAACATGTTTGTGTGTATGCACACAGCAGCTGACTGTGTGTGTGGAGGGTCATATTCATATTGCATGCAAATCACATGCAAATTCTTGCAGAGTGAAGTCACTGCATAATCCATTTGTCTCTCTCTCTGTTTTATTGCATCCTCACATCTATTAATCTTATTTATATTCTCCTGTTGTTTTATCTGAATATATTTATGATTTTAATGTTCATAAATATCATATTAATTTAATTTTTATTCCCCTGAAGTCCATATAAAATATTAGTAAATTTTTTGTCTGACTCATTTTTAGTCTTCAACATACATTATTTTAAAATAACAACAATAATAGTAATATTTTGTTGCATACATTTTTATTTTATTTTTTATAATTTTTACAAAATTATAAATGTTACGCACATTTTGATTATTGTGTGTGTGTGTACAAATGTCCCCACAAGGATAGTAATTTTTTTTTGACATTGTGGGTGTTACGGAGTGAACAGACTGAGAGACGTATGGATCCATTTGCAGGCATTTAATTAAACAAAGGCTTGGTCATAACAGGCACGGGTCAAAATACAGCAGACCGATATGAGCAGGACAAGACAAGAGAATGTTCCAAAGACGGGCGATAGTCAGCACAGTGGCGAACAGTATCCAGAGGGCTAGGCGAGAGAATAATCCAAACGCTGGCTGGAGTCCAGGCGAGGAGCAAACAGTATCCAGAACGGCAAGACAAGAAGGTAATCCATATACGGGTGTTGATCGAGACACAGGAAGGCAAAACAATGACAGAACTAGGCTAGACTAGGAAACAGGTAATCAAGAGACAGGCTCCGTAATGTAGATATCAACGAACAGAGATATGTGCTAACAATACTCTGCGATCTGAGCAGGAACTGAGTGGGTGTTGTATAGTGTGTGTGATTGGTCTCAGGTGAGTGTGTGATTAGTGAAATGGATGATGGGAAATGTAGTCCGGGATGACATGCAACAGTTTGTGTAGTGTGAAAGTCAATGTAACGGAAGGGTGACCTCTGGTGGCAATCGGACAGAAGTCCATGGACAGGATTCGTGACATAAGCAGACAGAGCAGAAGACCACCACGGAGGAGCAGAAGACCACCAGGCTGGAGCAGACAGAGCAGAAGACCACCACGGAGGAACAGACGGGTCAGGAGACCATGGCAGAGACTGAGACCTAGGAAAAGCAGAGAAGGACAACACTGACCGAGTATTCACGGCCCCCAGGGTTGGAACAGGAAATACAGTGGACTTATTTACAATGGCCTCGGGAATGACTGACTAAAAAGTTCAGTGGCTAAAAGTTCAGTGTTGGTCTCCTTGAGAGTGACTGGATAGACAGACAGTTCAATATTAAATGCATTGGCTGGAACTGGATTGGCAAACAGTTCAGTGATTGAAGCTGGATTGACAGACTGTTCATAACCGGGTCCATTGACTGTAACTGGACAGACAGACAGACAGACAGTTCGTTATTCGAATCACTGACTGAAACTGGTGGACCAGATGATTCTGAGTTAGACGCATTTTGGATAACACAACAGGCTGAATCCGGCAGAACAGACACTTTGAAACCAGACACACTTTGCAAGACTAAACAGACAGATAATTCAACATTAAGCTCACGGACTAAAACTGAACTGATTGATTAACAAAATCTGAAACTGGACGGACTAACAGTTCACACTCAGGGTCATTGGCGGAAACTGGACAGACAGGAACAACATCAGACACATTGACACACAATTCAGAATCACAAGCATTGATTGGAACTGGACTGGCAGATAGCTCAAAATCAAGGGCATTGATAGAGGCTGAAGCAGACAGTTCAGTGACGGAAACAGAACTGACAGAAAGTTTATTTACGGCTTTAGTAGCCGCGACAGGCAGGATTGAGAGTTACAGAATGGCCCTTACAGCCAGGAAGAACAGTCAGGAATATCAGAGACAGCATCCTTGGCTGTGACAGACAGGGCTGAGAGTTCATGGGCAGCCTCCTCGGCTGGATCGGGACAGGACAATAGCTCATAGTTGACCTGCATGACGGGTTTAGAACAAGACGAGAGTTCTGAGCTGGTCTCCTCAGCCGGTTCAGAGCAGGAGAAAAGTTCATAAGCGGCCTCCGTAGCCGTGACATGACAAACAGGGCGTTCACAGACGGCCTCCATAGCCATGATAGGAAAAACAAGGAGTTCATAGACGGCCTCCATAGCCATGACTGGACAGGCAGAGAGTTCACTGACGGCCTCCATAGCCGTGACAGGACAGGCAGAGGGATCACAGGCGGCCTCCTTGGCCGGAACAGAACAGGACGAGAGTTGATAAGTGGATACCACTGACACCTCTGGAGGTTCTGCAGCTGATGCCGCGCCCTCTGGAGGTTCTACAGCCGTACCATCAGGAAACAGGGAAAGTTCATTAGTGTTCTTCTTAACAGGACAGGTACAAAGTTCAGCAATGGTTCCTTCGACCGCGACATGACAGGCTGAATGTGCATTGCTGGGCGCCACCACCATTCAAGGAGCTGAAGCGAGCGCCTCCGCCTCGGGAGGTTCTGCAGCCTCAGCTGCCACCTCTGGAAGACCTGGAGCAAGCACCGTAATCTCGGGAGGTGCTGCAGCATCAGCTGCCACCTCTGGAAACACCATAGTGGACGCCGCCACCTCAGGAGGTTCTGTGGTGGTGTATGCAGCCCAGACACACCAAAAAGCAATCCCCATCATGGGAAGCCCTTCAGACAGGGAAATCGATTCAGGAACAGGAGGGCTAGAGTGAGTGGGTTTGGGGATACCAGCTGCGCGTACAGACTCCAGCTGTGCATCCCTCACACTGGATACCAGACTGGGATACCGAAGGACTGTCCTTGAAGCTCTGAGTAAAATAGACAGAACGTGACAAGATTCTGGATGATCAGCTGTGACGTGACGAGACTCTGGAAGATCAGCTGAGACGTGACGAGACTCTGGAAGATCAGCTGAGACGTGACGAGACTCTGGAAGATCAGCTGAGACGTGACGAGACTCTGGAAGATTAGCGGAGACGTGACGAGACTCTGGAAGATCAGCTGAGACGTGACGAGACTCTGGAAGATCAGCTGAGACGTGATGAGACTCTGGGAGATCAGCTGAGACGTGACAAGACTCTGGACGGTGACGTGACTTGATTCATGAATATCAGCTGTGACTTGACTTGACTCAGGAAGATCGACTGTGACTTGACTGGACTCAGGAAGAACAGCTGTGACTTGACTTGACTCTGGCAGATCAGACGAGACATACACGGGCTCTGATGCGGCAGCCGTGGCATGAATGGAGTCCGAAATAACAACCGCGACATGTTTAGGATCAAGAATGACGATAGTGTCAACACAGTACTTTGTTGTCACTGCCATTTTGTGAGTTCGCTCCGTGGCTGCCATTACACGAGCGGACGCGGTGTCGCGTTCCTCCGCGACACCCACAGTGATAGAAGAACCGACAGACAACAAGGCAAAATCCAAAAACTGACTAAAGGATGAACGCGGTCTCTCACGAATGAGTCTTGACTTTAGTGGCTGGTTAATGCCATCACAAAAAAATCTATTAGCAGACAGTCCGGCAAGTCAGAGCCATTTGCTAAAGCTAAATACTCCTCTATGTAGTCCTCAAGTAATCGTGTGCCCTGCTTGAGGGATAATAACAGACTTGCCATGCCCATACCTGGCCAGTATCCTTCGGAAAAGCTGCTGGATCCTTGTTGGGCCGAGTATTCTGTTACGGAGTGAACAGACTGAGAGACGTACGGATCCATTTGCAGGCATATAATTAAACGAAGGCTTGGTCATAACAGGCACAGGTCAAAATACAGCAGATAGATATGAGCAGGACAAGACAAGAGAATGTTCCAAAGATGGGCGATAGTCAGCACAGGCGAGGCACAGCACAGCACAGCACAGAGTCCAGGCAAAGAGCAAACAATATCCAGAACGGCAAGACAAGAGGGTAATCCAAATACGGGCGTTGATCGAGACACAGGAAGGCAAAACAATGACAGAACTAGGCTAGACTAGGAAACAGGTAATCAAGAGACAGGCTCCGTAAAGTAGATATCAACGAACAGAGATATGTGCTAACAATACTCTGCGATCTGAGCAGGAACTGAGTGGGTGTTGTATAGTGTGTGTGATTGGTCTCAGGTGAGTGTGTGATTAGTGAAATGGATGATGGGAAATGTAGTCCGGGATGACATGCAACAGTTTGTGTAGTGTGAAAGTCAATGTAACGGAAGGGTGACCTCTGGTGGCAATCGGACAGAAGCCCATGGACAGGATTCGTGACATAGGGGACCGACCTGCAGTCCCCACAAGGGGAAAAAAATGATTAAAAATAGTAAATAATGTTTATCTGAAAGTGTAACAATGCAAACAGGTTTTCTGTAAGGGGTAGGTTTAGGGTTAGGGGAAAAAATACAGTTTGGTCAGTATAAAAGTAATAGAAGTCTATGGAAAGTCCCCACAATTCACAGAAACACACACACACATATACGTGTGTGTGTGTGTGTGTGTATATATGTCTGTGTGTGTGCATATATATGTATTAACACATACAGTATACTTATATACTACTCTATACAAAAGTTTGGAATAATTAAAAGTTTTTGAAAGAAGACTCTTATGCTCATCCAGCCTGCATTTATTTGATCAGAAATACAGTAAAAACAGTCAAATTGTGCAGTTCATTGTACAGGTCATTCAATTTATAATAATAATAATTGATATTTTAATTTATTTTAAAATGTAACTTATTTTAGCAGCCATTACTCCAGTCTTCAGTATCACATTTATTTACTATTTAAATGTGTAAGATTAATCACAAATATAGAATTTTACAGCAATGGTCAGTGTATCGTTCGTCAGACATATATGGAAGTAATAAAGAAGCTGTTTTTTCCCCCTTTTGTTTCAATAAGTTTTCTTCTTGGAATTTCAAAAACACACACACACACACACACACACACACCAAAAAGGCAAATTAGATTAGATTGCTATGGTTCCTTGAAGTAACAAATGAAACATCAAGGCATGTGCAAAGCCGAAAGATGCAGGCCAGAGTGCATACTGATGGCAGTTTCTCTCCAGCTGCTGACACACTGACTGTAGCTTTGAGTGACAGTTATGCAGCGATGACTCTGTACCTCTGAGTGCACTTTTTCCCCTCCTTTTTTCATCTGTTATTATTTACTTGTTTGCTTTCAGAGAAAAGTTGCCCCTCGGGCAACAAAGCGTCTCTGTCAGCAGCTATGAAAAACATATGAGCCTTCAGATACACACACGCACACACACGCTCATACCCACACCGCAAGTGTAAAAGAGATAATCCCATCAGTCTCCTTACATTTCCTCTCTGCAAAAGTCGATCCAACATCAATGATTCAATTAGAGAGAGAGGGAGTAGACAAGATGCTAAAAGTAATATGATATAGGCTATACCTATAGCAGCAGGTTGTAGGCTCAAGAGAGTGTGGTTGTTGCCTAGAAGCACCCTTAACCGGCCTACAGCGCTCGAAAGCGAGGTTTCGGCACAAGCGTCCCAGCACGATTGACACACTTGGAATGGATTAACGAACAGCAGTTAATCCCTTTTGTAATCTTGTTTATAAAGAAGGGATGACTGCATCGCGCTGAGCTGTAAACCAGAGGGAGACATTTTCAGGTCAGCGTCTTCTGCTGATAAGTGACTCTTTCTGTGTTCAATGTTCACGCCTGCAGTGCCGCTTTACCCAGAATCCTCAGCATGTGGGGACCAGCTGAATGGGAAGCTCTGTGGAGCTCATCCAGGTTTTAATATCCTGTCTCTGATTTTCTGTTTTATATTCCTTCATTATTTTTTATTTCCATTAAATTCCAGTAAATTTCATTTTTATAGTGATGTTATTCACTTATTACTGAGATGTCTTTGATTTAATTTTAATAGTATCAGAAAAATCACTCCAAATGAATGTTATGCAGTGCTGATTGCTAAATGCATAGTTATTTAATAAAACAAGATGCCAGGTGACTCATAAATGTTGCATACTGAATCATAAGAGGACACACAGTCTCTAACCTTTCCCCTCGTGATCTCTAGTAATCAGCATGCTTAAGGTCAGATTAAAGGTCACACTGACGTCTCTTCCAGCTTCACACACACTTCTGAAGAATCGCATGAAATGTGGTCAAATGTTTATCAGCAATATATAAATAGCTACTTTAAAATCATTTGAGGATTCATCAAAACAATTCTCGCATACAAATATCAGCAATCATCCGATGAAGAATATTTAATGGGGCAATCATCTATCACAAGGCAGGGCCGCTGTCACTGCAGCAACCCTGTCATTATGATGAGATATGGCAATTACTTTAATAAATCTGGATGGCTTAACCTCATTAGAATGTCACACAGACTAGCTGCCCACTGGGATTTGGGTTTAGAGACCACCAGTGTATGAGAAATGCCATTACTGACGTTCTGATTGATAGTTCTGTGCTAATATACAAGTATACAGGCTGCAAGCACATTTGCATACTCACGTGCAGATACACACACCACTCATTTGATCATGCTAAATGATTTAGCTGTAAGAGGCTCATGGTTTCTATTAAGGGTTATCTCATTAACCCTTTTCACGAGCGAGCATATCTGTGTGTTTACCCATTTACTCATAACCCAGTGATATTTGAAAGTGTATATGTGTGATCATCTTATAGATTTAATCCAGCAGCTGTAGATTTTGTTTGTGTGTTTTTATGGTATGTGTGAAGTAAAATGTTTAACCCACACATAAGCACACTGCAGCTTACTGTGGATGTATGCATACATTCAAAAAAGATTTCTGTATTTGAATTTAATATAAAATTTCCATCAATTTGGAATACAAAGTTTTAACATAAGCAAAATAATAAACTTAATGTGATGGATATTTTTCACTCTGTAAATGATAACATCACTGTTATAGTACTAATAATTTAATCTTCTTTATTTTGACTTTATTTATTTATAACCTGAATGTGCTTATATATATATATATATATATATACACCAGTTGTTTTAGTCTCATACATTTTAACCAAATAAATAGCTTGTTTCATTTTTAATTTAAATAAAACCAAACAGATGAAAATAGTTCAGAATAAAGTATGAACTCAACATTACTTCACTTGGTATGATCTGTACCACTCGCCATCTTCACAATCTGACAAAACGGAATAAATTTAGGCCTAAATATTTTTGTTTACTTGCATGTGTATTGTCCTTGTGCTATTACTTTCCATTCTCCCTTTAGCTGAGCGTCTTTCATCCCTCGTTCTGTTTTTTTTTTTTTTTACATGCTGGTTCAGGCTCAGGGTGTATCTTCTCTCAGGCTAATCGACTAAAATTAAACCTTAATTAACTTGGCATTCTCCTGTCTGATGGTATTTTAGCTATCCTTGTTTCCCTTTAAGTACACTCCTAAGACACCAACAACCCTCAAATGCTTCATTTTTAAGTGAGAGAGTTCACACAAGTCTTCAACTCGTCTGTGTGCCTTCCGGATGGAGTCAGTTGATCGGATAATGATTGACTTTGTTGACCGGAATGATCTCTGTAAAAGACATATTGGATGTAATGGATATCTTCTGTAATTAAAGGTCTTATATTGATCTCTAAGAGCAGTTTAATAACGCATTACCACAAGTGTGTTATTTGAAGCAAGTGTATGTGGTTTTATGTATTTGCGAATTCACACTTTTTTGCACTTTTCGCGGAAATTTGTGGAACTTTCGGAATCATTCAATCATTTTTTGAATGCCATTTGGTTTGTTCCTGAATGAATGAAGTGTGTTTGAACTAATTGTTTGAATAAATGATTCAGTGACTCAATCACAAAGACAGTTACTTGTCGCCACCTACTGGCGTACCAATGTAATCAGCGTCATTGGTAGTAAATCTGTAATTTGAGAAATCTAAAAATTAAAACCTAATAAAAAAAACCAATTATTGTATTTCAGTATTTAAATTAAATTAATGTATTAAATGGTTAATCGACGCGTTTCAAAAAGGCGGGGCATAGAGGAGAAACAATAATGTACAGTATGTGGAAAATAATGTGTTTTTTTAACTTTAAACCGCATAAACACATTTCATTACACCAAATACACAAAATAATGTTCTTTTTAGCAGCATCATATGACCCCTTTAAATATATACATGCATGTGTGTGTATTTATATATGCATAATAAATATAGTACACACGCATATATTATGTAAAAAATTTTTTAAATTTTGGATGCAATTAATCGCGATTAATCGTTTGACAGCACTAATATGTAGCAATATATTTAAAACATTACAAAATTTGTAATCACCTGGTGCTTACATTGAAACTAAGAAAGGCAGTTAGCACACATACTCCTAAACATTGACCTCTGGAACCCATGCAGATTATATGAGTTATATGATATGAATCCGGCTTGCAACATTTACCTTATTCCTTTCTTCTGCTATTCTGATTCTATACTATATACAATGCAAATGTACCTACTGTGTTGATTTTGCTTGTGCTTTATCTCTCTTATTTTTATCCCACTTGTCATCTACTCACTCATTTACTCTATTATTACATGATGCACACAGAATTTGCATCCCATGTCTGTGTGTGTGTGCGTGCAGCCACATCTCATTTTCATGCTGTGGATGTGCAAACGTAATGCTGATGTGGCCTGATTTACAGTAGAGTGCTTCAGCCCTAAAGTTCCTAAACAACAGTGGCATACCCTTGTGTGTCTGTGTGTGTAGATGTGGGTCTGTGTTTGCCCATGCACACCAGAGAAGCCATATGTGAGTGATGACAGTGTGTATGCGCACACATGTGTTTAGAGAATGCGAGGCAGTGGATCATGAACAGTGGGGTGTGTATTCTGAATGTTAATGTCTGTATATTATGCTGCATATGAACAGAACACAATTAGCACTGACGCAGAACTGCTGTGATCTGTTTGTTTGAATGCATGTATTTGTTTGTGCGTAAGCATCTGTGTGTGTTTTTTGGCTCTGCGTCCCATGGCTTTTTTTTTTTTTTTTTTTTTGCAGTAAGGCCTCTGGCTCAACAGATGCCTCTCTTTGAAATGTTAGGGTATGTGTGTTTTTATTTGTTTGAACGTGTCTATAATAAACATATAAATTGTTTATTATTATTGGGTAATATTAATGCTTTCCCCATCAGCGTTTTATTTATTTATTTTTTGAATGTTGCCAGCCACCGTCAGCATTTTTGTTCATTTTTTTTACAAAACTTTAATGGTCCTTAGAAGATATTGTTGTATGAATATCTGAACATGCAGTATGTCAAAAGAAAGAACTCTGCTTTAAAGAAAAAGTTTTACTCTTGCTTCATGCTTTCTTCTTTTTATAAACCCTTGAATTTGGGCAAGTTTCATGAAAAAGCAACATTTTTATAAAAAAACTGAGAAAATCATGCGGATCAAAACAATGAAACAATGATCAAAACATAGAGTAGATTGCTTCCATCAACACCCCCAAAACTTGCAGTCATATACCATATCCTGGGTTGACATTAAATTTGGTAACAGTAGAGTGTTTTGATTTATATGCTGTTTAATGTTTGATGATTGCTTTATTTAGCATATGCATCTGCCTATGCAATCGCTTGCTTCTGCTTCTTCTTCACCTGTGTTTGAGATGTACAATAGCATTTCCTACCGTATACCGGTTAAAACATGGAAAGCCAGAAAATGGCATCAATGGAGGGGAAACGTTGTCTAATGAATGACGGAAAATTCTGTCAATGGCAGGAATATGGAGGCATACGGGAAAGCCTTGTCTCATAAATGACGGAAAATTCTGTCAATGGCGGGAAAGCCTTGTCTCATAAATGACAGAAAATTCTGTCAATGGCGGGAAAGCCTTGTCTCATAAATGACAGAAACTTCTGTAAATGGCAGGGAAGTCTTGTCTCATAAATGATGGAAATGATGGGTTTGTAGTGGTTGCTGGGTTCTTAAAGATGTTTGTTTGGGCATTGCTGGTTGTTAGGGTTGTAGATGGTTGCTAAGTTGTTGCTGGGGTTTTCAATATGGTTTCTAGGGTGTTGCTAAGTGGGTGCCAGTGTATTGTAGATGTTTGCAAGGGCCTGTCTAGGTGGTTGTTAGGGTGTTGTTGGGGCAACCATCAAGAGTGATATATAGGCTTTTGCTAAGTGGTTGTTAGGAGTTGCTGAGGTATTCTAGATGGTTGCTAGGGTGTTGATATATGGCTGCTAGGGTTTTTTAGATGGTTGCCAATGTCTGGTCTCTACATATGGCACAGTATATAGGAAATTATAAGTATATGAAAAGCGAGTTATTGAATTATTATTTAACCAAGTTAAAATCATAAGTCTGGTAAAGTTTGATAAATATGACACACAATTATTGCCTTGTGCTCTTAAGTAGCCCAGCTTGGTGCCTGCCAAACAAATCCACACTGGAGTGCTGAGAAAATTTCACTTGCAAATTTCTCCTGAGGCCACTTTTTGCTTACTCAACAGTGAGCTAAGCCTTTCCCAGCCTACCAGGTTCTCCTGAAGCTCTTTGATCCAGATAGACACATTTAAAATTGCTTAAATCTTGTAATTTCTCGACCTCAGGTGTCAGAATGAAGGCTCAAAGTGCATTGCGGGATAGCCGCTCTGTCTTCCACATGCGCGCACAGCTGCCCAGCAGCGATTGTACCCAGTAGACTACAATTATGAGGGAAAAAAAGCAATGGCATCTGAAAAGCTTTTGTCCCCAGAGACCTGATAGATATTGGATTGTACTCTTCCTGAGATGGCACGATTGTAGCTGTTCAACTGAATCACCGATAGCTGCTGATCCATCAGAAAGGATTCCATGAGTGCTGTAATTGAGCTCATTACTTGAAGAGCATGCGAAAACCCGAGGAAAACCAAATATACGTAGTGCCTCTAACTGCTTACTGGTCTTGGATGACCTTTCTCTCTCCCTCTCTTTCCTGTTTAGCTGGCCTGAAATCTAAATCCAGTCCCTTTTTTGTCAATAATTCACGGCCTTTTCACGGCCACTATAATCCTCTTTTGAAGGGCACGGCATATACAATCAGCAAAACTTGATTGTGTATGTGTGTGTATGTGTGTGTAACAAATGTTCATTTGTGTCTGTGTGTGTGTGTATACACGGTTATCACCCATAATCCTCATGGATGCTGACTGTTCTAGATATGGGTCAGTTTGTTGCAGTCGAAGAGAAAAATGAGGTGAGAAAGCGACAGGAAGCAAAAGGGCACACATCACATTGTAGTTTTAAGACGACAATGTTATATGTAGTTTATAGTGTTTCTGTGAGCAATTTTGGTCTATAAATAAACTCTAAACCCACTGTTCTGTGACATTCTTACAGTTGTCATTTAATAATGTCCATCAGTAGACAATACATGTATTTTCACCAGAATGTAGTAAAAATAACATTTTAAATATTTTTGTATTAGAATGGCTGACTCCTTTCTCTTGCTGAAGCTAATTTCATAGATAGAATTGTATGAATCCAAAATACGCACAATTAAATATTTACACACTTTTGCGATATAGCTTCACTGGACATTTTGTGTAGTTAAACATTCTGCTCAGAAGTGATATACATCAAGTCATATTTCATACCAAGCTCTTCAAAGACACTATTGACTCCGTTAACCAAGTCAACTTTTGAAAAACCTTTAAAATGGATTGGTTTGGTGGAAATGTATGAAACTTTGTGACAATTTGAACAATTACAAATAAATAATTTTCACATTAAATATTGAAATTGTTTATTTCACTCTTTGTTTAGATCATAATAGTTTTTAGAATGTAGCAATTCATGTTTTTATTATATATTTTCCTATTTCAAGATCAAAAGTCTAGTTCTGAAACAAGGGAATATAAAAAAAAACATTTATGCAAATGTAGCTGATGAAGGAATGGTAAAAAGTTTCAAAGACAGTTTCTTCATATAACAAAATGAAAATCCATAGTTTTAATAAAAATCAACCCCTAGGACACGAAAGTTGAAAACACCTGATTGCATCTTCAATAACTTTCTTGCTCATTTTCCAACTGCACCAAGTTGTTCTGGTAGAATTACATTAGAATAAACTGTAGCTCAGCATCTTGGTTTCTTTTTTCTGTTGAACTGCAGAGGTTGAGTATGCTGATGTATGTTAAAGTGGACAACTCAAGCGTTCAACGCGATCATGAAGATAACACCACTGCACTGTAGATTTCAGATAAGGTGTCTTTTTGTTTCCTGTCACCCTATTCTCCCAGCACTCTCTTTCTTTCCATCCCTGCTCTCTTTCTGTATATTTTGCATAGGTCATAGTCAATTTCTCCACTCTTTTTAATCCTTATTTTTGCATAATGATGCATAATTCATGGGGAGCTTGTGAATATGAGTGAGCGTGGCAGTGTCATGGCATAAGAGTGAGTTTTTTAGTGAAGTCATAAGGGTCACTAATGCGACGGACACCTCTTCAGACACAACTGTCTGCAAACATGCCTACTGAAACTCAATCTTCACTTTAGTCTGAGGGCAATGCTAAAGTTCATTTGCAATCCTCATTAAATGCACATTGAGAGTGTATCAGTTTTCCAGTTCTCCTCAGGGGCCAGGGTGAGAGTTTAAGTGGAAAAAAATGGATGTGGGGCAGAGAGATTGATGATGTGCGATAACTCCGTGTTGACTTTAGAGTATGTCTATTCAAAAATGTATTTTCCAATATGAATATACACTGAAAAATATATTCACTGAAGTTCAGGTGTAATAACTAGTCCGTTCTCCCTTTATGTAAGTGTATTGTTATTGAGAGAAAAGTGTTTATATATAGTGCAAGGATTGATGGAAGATATTAGCCTAAAATCATGCACAGATGTACACTGAAAATCCACAAAAAGCCACTGGAAGCCATCTGGGCACCTTTGCCATACTATTTCCAATGTATGATGGGACATACTAATCCTATCCTAATCTCACATACTGCCTGTTTATATAGTATGTAGATAGTATCTCTCCTTTTAACAATTACTTCGTCTCTTTATTCAGATTTTCTGCATTTCTCTTACTTACGTGAACTGTTCATAGGTTCTCAACATATTTTCCCAGGCTTCAGGTGTAGCCTGACCTTCAAGATATGTGTAAGACTTAAGCTCTATTTAGGCTGTCATGCGTTCATCTATAACCACATTTGTGAGACACCATCAGCCACCTAGTGTGTATAATAGCCATATGCATAGAAATAGGTGTTCATCTTTCCATGCATACCATGTGTTGTTGATGTTGATTGAACTTGTTGGTGGGAGCCCACAGCATGCTGACGGGGAGGTGTGAAGCTGGAGTGGATGATGTGTCCCAGCTGAGCGTGAAATTGAAATCGCTCCCAACAGCAGGGGCAAAAAGAGAGTGAGAAAGAAAGACAAAGGGAGACAGACATACAGACATACAGATAGAGAGAGAGAGAGATGGAGCTTTTCATATTCGTGACACCGCCATACATACTTGTGTCTTCTGCGCCATAACAATGTGATCGTAGTTGTGACCATTAATCAATAGAAGTGATTTATCGGCTTGTTCCAATCATTTGGAACGTTCTTAGAAACTAAAGGTTTTTTGCATCCATATTTAACCTCAAGGTATACAAGTTCCTGCACCCCCGACTCCAATATTCTGACTCCAATATTCCAATATACTATAATTAAAGGGATAGTTCACCCAAAAATGAAAATTCTGGCATTAATTACTTACCCTCATGTCGTTCCAAACCCGTAAGACCTTCATTCATCTTCGGAACACAAATTAAGATATTTTTGATGAAATCCTACAGCTTTCTGATCCTGCAAAGAAAGAATCGCAACTACCACATTCAAGGCCCAGAAAGGTAGTAAGGACATTGTTAAAATATCCCATGTGACATCAGTGCTTCAACTGTAATGTTATGAAGCTATGGGAATACTTTTTGTGTGCAAAGAAAACGAAAATGACTATATTCAACAATTTCTTCTCTTCCGTGTCAGTCTTCGATGCACATTCATGAGAGTACCACGACGCAGTGAACCACTGATGTCACATGGACTATTTTAACGATGTCCTTTCTGGGCCTTGAACGTCGTAGTTGCGTTTCTTTCTATGCAGGGTCAGAAAGCTCTAGGATTTCATCAAAAATATCTTAATTTGTTTTCCAAAGATGAACGAAGTTCTTACTGGTTTGGAAAGACATGGGGGTGAATAATTAATGACAGAATTTTCATTTTTGGGTGAATTATCCCTTTAATCAAACAACCATGTGGTAAACTTGACAGCTGTAGTTCATGTAGCTTTCCTTCATAAAATAAGCCATACAGAGGAAAAAAAAGCTGGTTGCCTCCATATTCGCTCAGTTCAACAACTACTATATCCACGATCCTCTACAAGTGCTGCCAATACTTCCGCCTAACTTAAACCACCATCTGTTTAGCTCATCCTCCATCTCACCTTGGGAACACCAAACATCCAATATCCATCTGCAGATGTTGTCATTCATTGTTACATATTTATGAAGTGTTCATATAGTGTTCATAATTTGGAGGCCAAGGCAACACCTTGAGTTCTTCTTGAATTCTGTCATGTTCCTCAAACCATTCCTGAACAATTGTTGCAGTGTGTCAGGGTGCATTATCCTGCTGAAGTAGGCCACTGTCATCAGGAAACACTGTTGCTATGAAGGGGTGTAAATGGTCTGCAACAATCTATAGGTAGGTGGTATGTGTTAAAGTGACATCCACATGAATGCCAGGACCCAAGTTTTCCCAGCAGAACATTGCCCAGAGCATAACACCTCCTACACTGACCTGCCTTTTTCCCATAAGGCATCCTGCTGCTATCTCTTCCCCAGTTAAATATTGCACACAAACCCGACCATCCACCTGATCTAAAAGAAAGCATGATTTATCAGATCAGGCAACCTTCTTCTATTGTTTCATGGTCCAGTTCTGACGCTCACATCACCAATGTAGGTGCTTTTTGCGGTGGACAGGCTTCATCATGAGCACTCTGAGACTGGTCTGCAGCTATGCCATACGCTGTAAACTGCAATGCACTGTCTTCTGTTGTAATGATATAATCAATGTTATTGACTTCCCCTATCAGTGGGTTTAATCAGTGGTGATGGTATGAAGAGATGGATTAATTCATGTAGGACGCCACTGAATGCCTAGGTGTAAAATGCACGGCCCGCCACTGGGTTTAATGTTGTGGCTGATCAGTGTATAGCATGAACAATGTGCAGATAATCCCAGCTAGGATGATATTAAGAACTGCAGTTGATTTTTATAGTTTTTTCCCCCCACAATATAGTTCATTGCTAAAGAAGCCAAAGCATCAGTGCACAAAGTGACAGACTGTCTGAAACGGTGTGAGTGGAATGAAGTGACAGAGAGTGTTCTGCTCCGCTTTAGTTCCACTCCGGGTTTTCCACTTCACACATTACACTCATTGGTGAAACCTATAAAGAAACTAGAGCAAACTCTTACACTGAAAACATGTGGTGTAGGATTTACTTTGAAACTATTTTCACTCAGAAATTCAATTTCAATAAATTTCACTAAATACTACAAAGACATGGCACACATCGAAAGTAACACATTGAATTAATTTTTTTTTAAGTAGAAAGACTAAAATGTTTTTTTTCCCCGTATAGTAGGGTAATACACTGATGCGCTCATGTTTAAAAAGGAAAAAGTCCATTCCTCACTCCACTTCCGCCCTGTTCACACACTCTGGAAATATTAAGATATATAATATTTATTAAGCCAATCAGAGGACCGGAAGTAACTTATATAATATCCCATACATGACTGCAGGTGGTACCAGGAACTTAAGCTACATGTGTACTCTGTCTGGAGCCTGAACTCAAGAGTGTCTTTCAAGGGACTCAGATAAGCATAAAATGAAAGGTTCACACTAGTTCGTTTCTGGATGGTGTGTGCTTTCTCTTTCTGTCTGCCTGTCGCTTTCATGTTTTTACCCCTCACTTCTGTCCCTGGTGAGAGCATTTGGAAGCTGAACTGTCAGTTTGTTGCTTTGATTTTCTCACTGTGCAAGTCTAGCACACAGACAGCCTTCTGCTGTACTCACAAACAGACACGCATGAATACTACATGAATAAATAGAGCACCAAACCACTGAAATCGCTCAAATGTTCAAAGCTACGTGAATTTATTCATGGTCGACTCAGCCGTGTGAACAGCTTTAGGTCAATGTAAAATGGCTTTGCTTCGATGCCTGATAGCGGAGCATGTGAAAATGTAAACATCATTACATCAATCTTAACATTTCATCTTTGTGTTATACTAGTAAAAGTGTAAGCATACACAAACACATACAGTCACACATACTTATAATAAGGTCCTTAGTACCCACAGAGAGCCTCATAAATCATTAAATTGTTATATAAATCATTGTAATGGTTTGTGTGCAGGGGCGTAGCAAACGTCTCAGAAGGGAAGGGGATACAATATGCACCAAAACTCGCTTATGGCTTATTCATTGTTATCTTATTTGTACCCTATTTTATTGTCATGAGCAAATTATATTTTAGGCTAAGACCGCTGATTATAGTCAGAGTATAGATTATATAGTAGTCTGTAGAGTAAAGATTAAAGATTATAATTACAATACAAATTGTTAAATTATTCTATAAAATAATACTACTATACACTACCATTCAAAGGTTTGGGGTCAATAAGACTTTTTTTCTTTGTGAAAGAAATCTCTTATGCTCACCAAGGCTGCAAGTGAAATAGTAATATTGTGAAATATTATTCCAATTAACTGTTACTATTTTAATATATTAGTAAACAACATTAAAATGTAATTTTAAAAAGGTTCTTTGATAAATATAAAGTTCAAAAGAACAGAATTTAATTGAAACAGAAATGTTTTGCAACATCATGCATTTCTTTACTGTCACCTTAATGCAGTGTTTCTCAACCCTGGTCCTGGGCGCCCCCCAGCACTGCACATTTTGAGTGTCTCCCTAATCAAACACACCTGATTCAACTCATTAGCTCATTAAAAGAAACTCCAGGACCTGAAATGGGTGTCAGATAAGGGAGAAAATGTGCAGTGTTGGGGGGCGCTCAGGACCAGGGTTGAGAAACACTGCCTTAATGTGTCCTTGCTGAATAAAAATATTAATTTCTTTCAAAAAAGAAAGGGAAAAAATGTACTGAACCCCAAACTTTTGAATTGTAGTGTATATTGAGAAGTATACAGTATATTTATAATATATATATTTGGGGGGACGTACAAACAAACAAAAAAATGAAATTTACAGAATTATATCCTCATTTTGACATATCCATTGCTCTGTAAAAACCTTTCTGCTAGCTGAAAAAAAACTAGCATGTACAATTACTTGATAAAAATTTTAGGTTTTTCAAATTGACATGCAATATATATTTTTTTTAAACATGCATTTTGGTCTCATTCTTTTTTTTTTTTTTTTTTTTGACATATCCATTGCTCTGTAAAAACCTTTCTGCTAGCTGAAAAAAAACTAGCATGTACAATTACTTGATAAAAATTTTAGGTTTTTCAAATTGACATGCAATATATATTTTTTTTAAACATGCATTTTGGTCTCATGCTTTTTTTTTTTTTTTTTGTATTTCAGTGAAACAGATGTCCTACACGGATGAAATGAGGAAAGAATTAAACACAGCGAGGACAAGGATGAGTAAAAAGAGAGAATAAATCAGGTGAGTTGTATTTCCATCTCCTCTGAATAGTGCATTTCCCAGCGAATCATTTTCCATTTTCCATTTTCCATTGTCAAAATTGCTCCAGTGTACAGAAATATTTACTCCCTGAATATTCCCAGAATGCTCTGTCAGAGCCAGACTATGCACTATATTCGCATACTATATGCGTTGTCAGGTCTGCTTAAGTCTACCAAGTCTTTGAGGGATGGGTTCAAATTTAAATGTATGAAGACAAAGCCTTATTTTCTGTCTTCAAACCAATTGTGTTTTTAATCTTTCATTCCTGATGTTCATGAAAGGGAAACATATAATTAACTATTATAATAACATTTAATTAAAGTTAAATATTAGAGTTGGCAGATTACAAATACCTCTCCTTTTTATTTGTTTTTCTTTATTTATGTATGCACCTTTTTGTACTTATTATATGGTGTTATGCGTATTTCATAATGAATTTCATAAAGGCATGTTATAGAGTAATACTCTTGATTTAAAAACCAGCCAAAGTTTAACAATCGAAAGTTGTTTTGAGACACTGGTAGCTGCTTTAGTATACCTTTTTTCAACATTTATACAGTTTCTATCTTTGTTAGATAAAAAGAGAGTAAGATAACAAAGGAGATTAACCTGAAACCTAGTCAAATTAAATTACATGTTCACTTCTAGCCAGAGGCGTCATGCCTATTCAAAGTGAGGGGGCACGTGCCCCCTCAGATTTTTGAGCCAAGTGGATTTTGAATGCAGCTTCCAAAAGACAAAAAAATTGCCAAATAATATTTCCTATATTTAATACAATCACACTGGCAGATTACATTATTAGGTTACTTTGACCATCGCGCACTATAGATCAACATAATCTATAAGGTGAGAATCAAGATATTTCATGATATAGTTAAGTGCCCCCTCAAAAATAATGAGTGCATGACAACCTGCTTCTAAAGTACAGTGTTGCAAAAAATGTTTTTCCAAAACGAGGTTTCCAAAAGCAGATGTTTCTGTATCTGTAATTACTGATTTTCTAGAAATTGGGAAGTGTGGATAAGTCCTTAATTTGGAGCCATGAATGTAGTACAGCATGACATTTTTTTTCAGTACCCCATCTGGGTGCACACACACACTCTCTCTCTCTGTCCCTCGTAGTTTTATAACTGCCTTTAAAAGTCTGAAATTTGGCGGCAGAGCAGCTGTTGTGCCAAAGGATTTGATCAGGCGACTGTAGACCTAAATGTGCTGAACCTCCACAGCCTCCCACACCCACAGTCTTGTGAGAGAAAGAACATCTCACATCTACCTGATGTAAGCTGAAGCACACTGAAAGAGATTTTTAATTAACTGCCAACCAAAACACAAACACACATATACACACCTACCTGTGGGTTAAATTGACCTAGAATGTTCCTTTACAGCGTTCCAGCACCTTCGACTGAAAGAGAACAAAAAACAAATATTTGCAGTTTATTTGTCAATCCATTCCGTTTCCTTTACACTGTATATATAATATATTTTATATGAGTTATTCCATAACATTTAGTTTTTATATGTGTACGACTGTTCAGAACTGTGCTATGTGCTGATTAGCATCTTTGAGCTAGGTTCAAAAGTATCTAAAATTGTCACTACTGAAACGGTCACTACCAAAACATTTGGTGGTGTTTCGGTAGTGACATCTTTGGGGGTTTTTTTCCATAAAATTGTCACTACCAATACTTGCCAAAACGGGTATTTTAACATAACTTTGTGTGTATGTGAAAGAGGAATCAATTCACTGTTCATGTGGTGTCTCACTCTCTGTGTGTGTGCGCTTCGGGTGTGTGCGACAGCGGCTCAGAAAACTGCGTGCGAGTTAAAATTGCTTGAATGTGTAAACTGGCAAGACAAAACATGTGCAAATGATAAAGTTTAACTCTATGATGGTTAAACTTAACAGTTAATTCGCGAATCACATGCGTGTCGAACCGTGCAGCCTGATCCGTACGGATCACAGATCATCTACGATCCGTTGCACCCCTAATATCAACATATACAGTAATATATTTAAAGTTAAAATTATAATTGGCTACTATTATAAGTAGTATCAATATTATATATAATTAGTGTGTGTGCCATATATGTAAGGGATAATCAATGGTTAGCTGTGCATTAAAGGATTTTAAATGCACGACGTGGAGGTAAAGAACCGCCCGACGCGAAGCACTTTGCCTCCGCGAAGTGCATTTAAAATCCTTTAATGCATGGCTAGCCATTGATTATCGCTACGTTATATTTCTCAGCAATGAGGTGGCGCTGTTTTTGAACTAATTAATTGTTTGTAGAAAGAGACACGCATGCAAGTAAAGCACACACAACTGTCATCTCTTTCTCTCTCTCTCTCTTTCTCTCTCTCGCAATCGATAATTAAATTAAATAAATGCTATAATTCATTCAAATAAATGTGGTTTTACCGCATTATTTCATCTTTGTGTCTGATTTGAAGCGGTCAGAATGCGCTAACGTACCGTAACTGACGAAAATAACTGTAATTTTTACCCTTCCGGTCAAATATTGCGCTGCAAAGAGTAATACTAGTTTTAACTTGTCTATAACTTGGCAAATGACCATGGAATAAGCGGGATAATCAACGGTTTGCCGTGCATTAAAGGTTTTTAAATGCACTTTGCGGAGCCTCCACGTCGTGCATTTAAAATCCTTTAATGAACAACAAAAACACACACACACACAACATGCACGCATACTAGTTAAAAAATATAATTATATAACAGTAGAGAAAAAGCAGCTTTGAGACAGCAGACACAAAGGATTATTTTCCGATTTTGTCTGTTCGCTGCAGTAGCTCTGAGGACGTCTCATGCTAACAGCTCCCATCAGCCTGTCTGCTGTCTGTGTCTAATATAACTGGAGACTCACGCTGGCAGGTAGGACGCTCAGAGAACAGGATTAGAGGATACAGGAGACAATCCATGTCGGACACACACACTGTGAAGTCCAGCTTCACTTCATTGTCTGAGAGGGATCAGACTAACCTTTGTGATGCCGGGCCTTTGCTTTTACAGTCGCTATGGCAGCCGGCCTGACTGCAGTGAGGGATGATGCTGTTTTGTGAGTTGTAGCAAAAGAATCAGTGGCTTTTTTGATGCCTTAGTTACTGTTACATTGCACGCAGACACACACATAGTGCTCCAACAATAGCTGCATGAACCCAAGCACCTCTGTCAGAGTGAAGCTTAGGGAACACTTCTCTGGTGATGCTACGTATGAGCTGCTTCTCTGTCAGGTTTATGATTTGTGCATGATTTCTCATCACAATATGAGGCTACAACTATTTGCATAATTGAATAATATGTCAAATACTTTTTTGATTATTTGTCTTTAGTATAAATAGTATGTACATTGGTATATACGTGTATATTGTGTATGATATAAAACATTTCATTACACCAAATACACAAAATAATGTTCTTTTTAGCAGCATCATATGACCCCTTTAAGTAAACTGTACGTGTATTATATTTAGGCATGTAGACTGAGTAAAATACATTTTGATGTTATTTGTTTCATTTACAAAGTCTTAGGAGAGTGTTTTTTTTAAAAAAAAAAGGTAAAACATTCTAATATTTATTTGCATATTTGTACAAATTTAAGAAGAATAACATAAATATATATATATCCAGTATACTCTGTTTCTGTCTCTTGTGTTTTGTTCCCCATGTACTCCATGTCCTGGTTTTCCCCCGTGTTCCTCATATGCCCTTATTTGGTCCTTCCCGTTCCTGTCCTTATTAATGTAATTTGTTCCAGGTGTTCCCCGTTTAGTTCCATAGATCCCAGGTGTGTCCCATTAGTTTCCTTCTTACTTTAACCCTGTGTTTCTCTTGTGTTGTCTTAAAACGTCGATCCCCGTTCCTACGTGTGTGTTCCTTGGTTCGTTTTTGTAAATAAAGACTGTTCATGGTGAATTCTCCTACGTCTCCTTCGCTCCTCGCTCCGACACAGTAGGCAACAGCGTGACATATTTATATATACTTAATAAATATACACAGTACATACACATTCTATGTAAACAAAAACTTTTATTTTAGATACGATTTAATCGTTTGACAGCACTAATATATATATATACAGTATATATATATATATATATAC
>NW_015641030.1:247009-248865 GCF_001515625.1 Sinocyclocheilus rhinocerous | reverse complement strand
TTATTATTTAGAGTATCATTTCATTAAAGAAATAATTTCATATTTCCATAGTAATAATAATAAAATGAATTAAATTATTAAAGGTATAGTTCACCCACCCAAAAATGTCAATTGTGTCATCATTTACTCACCCTCATTGTCCAAAAGAGTATGAGTAATAAATTTTATCAAACAAAATGAAGCTACTTTTTGTAATGTTTTGTAATGTCTGTTTGATGCTTTACACAACAATGACTTTAAATGATCTTTTGGGAGTAATTTCTCAGCCAAATTTGATGTGCGATGAACACGTATGGCCGACGAACCACCACAAAGTGCTTCACCCAGGAGTTGGAGCGGGGCTCCATGAAACTGAGGAATCCCTTCTTAGATACCACAGACCTGAGTGAACACAAGAGGACACGTCAGTCCAGCATATTACTGTACAATCTCTGCTGCCCCATTAAAGGAAACTAGGGCTGCAAAACGATTAATCGCGATTAATCGCATTCAAAATAAAGGTTTGTTTACATACTATATGTTTGTGTACAGTGTATATTAATTATGTATATATAAACACACACACATGTATCTATTTAAAAAAAAAAATAATTGTATGTATTAGGGCTGTCAGTCGATTAAAATATTTAATCAAATTAATTACACAATGTTTCGATTAATTAATTGCAAAATAAATTTGACTGAAAATACCCACAAAAGATTATTTAAAGCTATTTTTGTTAAATGAGAAAGTATCAAGTAGACATTACAAATTGTAGAGTTTTTTCAACATAAAATGTATTACACATAAACATTTAGGCTTACAACGGCCTAACATAAACTATGGAACATAAAAGAAGATAATTTGAGAAACATCTCAGTATTTTTGTTCATACAATGAAAGTCATTGGTAACCAAAACAGCTTTGTTACCAACAGTCTTCAAAATACCTTCTTTTATGTTCCACAAAAGAAAGAAAGTCATTCAGGTTTGAGTAAATGATGACATAATTAAAAATGTTTTGGTGAACTATCCCTTTAATGTTATTATTATTATTATTATTTTAAATTAAGTAATACTCTAAATAAGAAAATAAATCTGCCAGCAGGTGGTGGTAAATGTTACATTTAAACTTGTGATATTCAGGACAAAATCACTCTCGCCGATATAAATATGAGACAAAAACCAATATCTTTAATTTTAGGGCATAAATGCATTTATGGAGTTGTTGTCCTGCATCATGTTTGTCAACAGTCAACTGTATGAATGTAAGATGGCGTACAGGTCTGGGGGCGGGGCCAGTTACGTTAACTGCATTAAAATATTTTAATCACGTTATTTTTTCATAACTAATTAATTAAGTTAACGCGTTAAACTGACAGCCCTAATATATATATATATATATATAACGAATAAATAGGCATATACACTTAAATACTGTTCGGTATCGCAACTTGACTTCTCTAAAATGTAAAAAAGCTATTTGCTGTTGCACTTTACACATTCTATACAATTCAGATTTTTTTGCATTTTTTTTTTCTTTCATATGTGCTTATATGAGTTCCTTATATAATTTGGTTCTTTGGTGTCCTTTTGGAGTTTCCTTTTGGAGTTCTTTTGGAGTCCTTTTTTGGAAAGACATCTATATTATTATAAGATGTATATATATATATCTTGAAAAAAGCTTGCAGAAAATACTGATTTTTGAGAATCATCCTTCAATCTTTAGGTTTACTTTGCTGAATATAGCAAATGATGACAAAATAAACATTTGAATCAAGATAAATGGTCTATGCTTAATTTCATAACGTGTGCGATTAATCGCGATTAATCACAGAAAAAGGGTGTGATTAATTAGATGAAACATTTTAATCTAT
>NW_015641030.1:246168-246663 GCF_001515625.1 Sinocyclocheilus rhinocerous | reverse complement strand
GTTTTTTTTAGGTAGGTCTAACATTAGATTTTAGGTACAGAAATTGAATAAAGTAATGAAATGTAAAACAGCATTGCATATTTGACTGTATAAATTAAATATTAATCTTTATTAAAGTTACAAAAGCTATTCAATCAAGAGCAGTGAGTGATTTCTTTGTTGTCGCTGTTTGATTAATATTAAGAAAGTTCTGTCTCTTTAAGAGAATACACTGATCCAGTGCACTGAATACAGTACGTTCAGCCGGCTATGGCCCAATCCCAATTCTACCCCTTAGCCCTTCCCCTTTCCTCTACCCCTCCGTTTCGCGCGTTCACGTGAAGGGGTAGGGGTGTCTCAATTCTCTTTTGGTCAGAGGGGTAGGGGTAAGGGGAAGGGCCAGACAGTCTCTTCAGAGGTGGCGGCGCATGCTGCAGAACCTCCCGAAACGGCGGTGCTCGCTTCAGCTCCTTGCGTGGTGGTGGCGCCCAGCAACGCACTTTCAGCCTGTCCTGT
>NW_015641030.1:242103-245921 GCF_001515625.1 Sinocyclocheilus rhinocerous | reverse complement strand
GTACTGATTGCACACAGCACTGATTGCACACAACACTGATTGCACACAGCTGTATCTAATCACACATTCACTATATAACACTCACTCAAACAACCATTCACTGCCGAGTATTGTATGCGTTTATCACTCTCTTAGCGATAGCTACTCTACGGAGCCTGAAGATTACTCTTCTGTCTTGCCCTCATTATACCTGTTTGCCATTGTTCGACCCTGCCTGTGTTTCTGACCTCTTCTGTTTTAATAAAGCTCGCACATGGATCCGCACGTCTCATGTCTCGTCAGCCCCGTTACAAATACGTTGCTTTTTCCCCCACCTGATTAGTTTCTGCAACCCCATCATACGCCCTATCCAGATGGGACTAGTTTTCCCATAGGGCGTTAGAGAAATTTGTGTTTCCCAGACAGACTTTGTGATATTAATGCCATCTGAATCTGCCAAATCTGTGTTTGTCTCAAACAACCGCTGTAAAAATTCCAGAGCAAATTGCCTACTGTTTTCCGCAAACTCAATGGTCCTCTGAGAAATCTAATCCTGTCCAAATGCAGATGTCTTTGATTGCTGATATTAAAAGATCATTAAAAGATACATCATACATGATGCATGCCACCACATCACATGTAAAGCCCACATCTAGAAACCCTCTGTAGTCCCGTCCGAATTGATTCATGAATTCACAAGTGTTAAGTGATAAGAATTGTAACATCGTTTAGAAAACTAGTATTGGGCTGTCATTTTGCCCATTGGTTCATGTGGACCAGTCAATTGTAATCCAATGTAACCAAAGACATGGAATCATCACAGGACCTGAAAACTGACATGTGGGTATTAAACACTTTGCAGCTCACACCATTATGCAGAGTAGTTTTCTGTAGTTGGATCTCTAAAGGCCACGAGCTGTCCGTCCTGCCAGAAAACCGGATTTGGCGCCCCAGCTTTTTGATGTTAAAAGTATCATCGCGCAGCTCTAACTGAAGTCGTTTTATAAGAGCTCTAATATTCACTGAATCCAGCACAGTGAGAAACAGACTCTAAAGCCTATCCAATGCACTGACTGTGCTCTGGGAACTGGGGCTGGAGTTTGGGAAGAAAGGAACAGTAACTTGGAGCGTCGCGTTCGGAATATCAATGGGTCTGGCGGGGTTAATGTTTAACAAACCACTGCCAAGGAAAATTCAATTGCTTCCACAAAATGGGTGATATTTGAAAAGGAGCCTGAAGGAAGACTTCAAAGAGCATCGGCTCAGCAGTGTCTCCACGGATACCGAGTCAATGGGAGTGAATGAGAGGGATGAAGACATGGTAATTTAGGTAGATTATTATTTTGCGTGCATGTACGTGCTTCATATTAGCTATATTTTGTTTGGTAAGGACGTGTCAGGATCTTAGAATGAGAAAAACGGAAGAGCGAATGATTTGCGCATTGACGGCGTCTTGTCATTAAAATAAATTGACTAAATAAAAAATGTAAATGGCCAAGTTAAATGGCACTTTCCATTGGATCCGAATGTAACAGGCCATTTAAATACTTGCTTAATAATTATAATTAGCCGATATTGTATCATATGTAGCACTTGGAGCTATGCATTATTCAAATTAATGTTAATGAGTTGTTTTCATGATTAAATGATAAATGAGTCATAATAATACGAGAAAATGTGGCAGTGTTTTAGACAGCAAGGCCTCTTGGCTTTAAGCATTTCAGTCCATTAACCCAAAATAATTACCTCATTTGCGAAAAATGATTAGTCGCTGCTTTTCTCCCCATGTTCCAGGGTGTTATCTAGGTTATGAAATGATTATTTTCTCTGCAATGGCGGCACTTGTGATGCACAAAAACTTTCAGGAGTCAATGCAAACAAGTTAAACTCATCAAAGTCAGCGTTGTCTCTCCTAATCGGTTGTTTTGAGTTGTTTGGCAATTACAAATGCAGCTCTCTGCCGTGTTTGCAACAATGAAATTAAAAACTCATTTACCTTTTTTTTTAAATAAATTCTTGATTTCACACCTCATTGGAGAGACTTGTGTAGCTCATTAGGCTAAATCGCTATTCAGTGATAAAAGCATTGTGGTGCTTCCTGATACTTTGTCTTCAATCTGCAATGCAACCTGGAAAGATGAGGTGCAGAATTGACATCAATTATCAATTGCATGTGGTTCATTAAGAGTGTATAAGGAAATAAATAAATTTTTGGTGAAAAACTAGCCCTTTATGGTATAAATTATTGAGTTTTGTTTATAGGTTTTCGGTTTTGCATAAACAGTGTACCAGATTTTGCATTGGAAGATTCTTACTAGAAGCAAGTCATTTTGTGTTCAGTATACATTTTATGTAATTACATAGACCTTCATAGCTGTCACAGCTGTTTGCACTTGTTGTCAGGTCTGTTTGATCAACTTCCCTACATGGGGCTCTTAATTAAATTTCAGTACTCAAGTCAAACCTGCTTTAGTTTATACTACAATAAAATGATCCCCAGCGTTCGCCAACTCGGCTAAACTACTCAGCAGATAATGAAACATTACAAACAGGCTGAAATGCTCTAGACCAGTGGCCAAGTTAACATATTTATTTTGTTTACAAGATGCACATTTGAAAAACACCCACTTCGTGTTTTAAATCTTTTTTTTGGAAAATATAACTTCTTTTTCTCATCTGTGTGAAAGCAAACATTTAGCCTAAGTTAAGTTGGGTGCAAACTGTGATTTATAATACTCCTTTACAATTGTTTCTATTCAGACTGTACAAATATGATCCCAGCTATAAGCCATGTCACACTGGGATCTAAGTTGTCATTAAAGGGGACATAACACATACAGTTTTGCCCAATCTCATGTTAATCTTGAGTACCTATAGAGTAGCTTTGCATCCTTCATATCCCCAAAGAGTCTTTAGTTTTATCATTTATATAAAAGAAAGATATAGCTTTACGATTCTCTCCGAAAACAGCCGAGCTCCTGGAGGTGTGCCATGGGCGGAGCTAAAGAGTCACGAGCACTTAAGCACTGATTGCCAACAAAACACAGAAATTTGATGCAGTTTCACTTATCGCCTCCGGTTCCGAATCATGACTGACATCTTTTATTGCTGGGACCGCTCCATCTTTCAGATGTGCAAATCCAGCACCGAACTGGGCCTTGTTTACAAAGCATTCATCACCGAAATGACGGGAACAAATAAACACTTGCGAAACTCCGTTGCTGACCCGGAAAAACAGACTCTTCACTGTTCACTCTTGCTCTCGCTCCAGTAGATGCATGTGCACTCTTCCGGGAGAAATGCCCATACAAGGAATTCCTCCCTTCATGACATCATGAAGGGCCATGCTCGAATAAAAACTTTCCGAAACTTATGCTGCATTCACACCATGTCGTAATTATCATATTTCAGAGATGACAACACATGACGTTCTACTCGGTGCTGTTCACGTCTTCGGACTGGAGGTTATCCGTTTCTATAGCGACAGTCAACAAAATTAACCTATGTGAAAGAAAGTTACTGGCAGCTGTAAAACACAATACAAGTAATAGTTGCAATACAAGTATCATTCTGTGGACAAAATCCCCGTGAACTTCGCCCCGATCGGGAGCTGTATACAGTGATGTATAAAGTACCTGAAAGCCATACTCAAGTAAAAGTACAGATATCTTACCAGAAAATGACTTTGGTTGAAGTTGAAGTCACCGTTTAGAATATTACTTGAGTAAAAGTCTTAAAGTATGTGATATTTATTGTACTTAAGTACGAAAAGTATTTTTTTTTTATCTTAAAGGGGTCATATGATGCGATTTCAAGTTTTCCTTTCTCTTTGGAGTGTT
>NW_015641030.1:231669-241751 GCF_001515625.1 Sinocyclocheilus rhinocerous | reverse complement strand
TAACGAATATGCTTCGGGGAAATGTATCAGAGTAAAAGTATACATTTCACAAATGTAGTGGAGTAAAAGTAAAAGTTGGCTGAAATATAAAAACTCAAGTAAAGTACAGATACTCCCAAAATATACTTAAGTACTGTAACAAAGTATTATTACTTCGTTACATTACACCACTGGCTGTATATGCACATCTGTTTTCAATGCAGCTAACCTTGCGTCGCTTCATGTCATCTTCCCACTCATTAAACCATGACAGGTCCTTTACTGCAAAAAGATGGTCATTGCGACACTGTAGTGATGAAACTATGGTGCCATGTGCTTTTTAAAACCATTTTCATAGGTTTCACGTTATATTGTCAGCTCGGAAAATATGTAAATGCACATGCTCAGTAGCCGCAGCTGTAGGCTATCTCTTCTAGCCTAAATCAGACAGGAGAGTAGATTAACTTCGGTGAACTTACATTTGAAAAATGGTGTGTTCCACAGTTGAAATAAAACACTTTCTGATGTTTATTTATGTTCATTTCGTGCTTTACGTAAATATGAAAAGACCATCGGTTCACGTGTTTGAACTGAGGCAATACAGCGATCTGTCACCACACATTAAAGGATTAGTTCATCCAAAAATGAAAATTAGCCCATGAATTACTCACCCTCAAAGCATCCGTTTCATGGCAGTCAACGGGTTTTGCAGTGCATCAGTCCAAAAGAAGTGAAATGATGCCTTGAGGGTGAGTACTTCATGGGCTAATTTTCATTTTTGGGTGAACTAACCCTTTAAAGAGCCACAAAATAAAATTTATTGTTTGAATTTCTTAAAAAATGACAAAATTTGAAAGCTGAGAGTCCTGAGACCTTGTTTCATACCAGAAGTAACCTGCTCTGTATTGTCTGTCTGCACGTTGTCAGTTTCCTCTTTGCTCTGCGATGTATTTTTCACTGCGTGAGAACATGGTGTGTAGTGTGAGAGCGGCATTGTTTGTCATGCCAAAGATTTACATCAATACGTTACACGTATGATGATGGTAAGACACATTCACACACAGAATTGAAATGGTGGCTATCAAACAAAACAATCTCTTAATTTGATTATGGCTTGTCTTGAAAAGAAAAATGGGGACAAATGAAGACTGTGTGTGGAGCAATTGGTGGTTTGTAGTTGCACTAATTGCGTTGTCAGGTTCTGTGCTCCTAATCCTTCTAGGTTTTAATTTGTCATAGGAGAAGCCATACTACAGGACTGTGCTTCAAAACCTCTGACTTTTGGCAAACATGTCAAACTAGAGATCAAACAGAGACAGATTTTATCCTAAATTCAGAGGAATCTTTGAGAAATTTGTTTCATACAGTGTGTGTCCGGTTTTAGCCCACTAATGGTCCTACAGTAGATACTGACATAATTTTTAGGTGTACATTTATCGTCGTCCAGTAAATTTTCACAGGTGCAATCCAGTCATTGGGTCTATGTGATTGGAAATTTCGGTCACACTTTATTTTAAGGTCCAGTTATCACCATTAACAAACCATTACCTATGACTTTTACCTCAATAAACTCCTAACTTGCTGCTTATTAATAGTTAGTAAGGTGGTTGTTAAGTTTAGGTATTGGGTAGGATTAGGGATGTAGAATATGGTCATGCAGAATATGTGCTTTAGAAGTACTAATAAACAGCTAATATGTTAATAATAGGCCTGCTAATAAGCAACTAGTTAATAGGGAGAATTGGTCTCTACTAAAGAGTTACCAAAATTTCATTTTGTGTTTAACATGAATCCTCTTTGCCAGCTTGAAACCACTGTGAAATATGCATTGGGAAATCTTTCGAAATTCCTGATTGTGTGGATTCCAATTGAATGATTGATGAACAACAATGAATGTGACTGCACCTTTAGTTGAGATGCTGGTGTAGTAAATGATATTCGATTAACAATTTTGCACTACCATGACATAAGAAAACAACTTGTCAAAATTGTTGTTTAATATTGGATCTCTTAGACTGCGATCTGTTCTTTAACTATACTAAGATTCAGAGAAAACTGTGTGTGAAAATTCGTATCACATCAAATCAAAATTAGATTATTAAAACTTTGAAGCCATTTTGCTAGTTTTATTGTTACTGTGTTTTGCTTTTGTATGATGGAACTTTACACTTAAAAAAAAATAAAAATACTAGCAAATGCTTTGCGTATATTCATTTTGTGAGTATCCGACGACAAAACTCTAAATGGTTGGAAGACGAAGATATCAAGTATCGCACATCCGACTTTGAATGCAACACAAAATAAGAGCTAGAGCATTGTAAGGCATCCAAGCCGAGAGTTATGTATCAAGTCTCTTGATAAACGTTTTTTGTTATGGTAATATGTTCTCACCATCTGAGAGAATCATAAATAACACGCACTGTAGCTTTCTTACCAAACACTTCTCTCATATTATTCCTGAATTCTGATGTTCAGTAGAGAACCTACAAAGAGCTTTTCATGTGCAAAGGCTTTGTATTAGAACAATTCCACATTTGGCATTTTAACTGCATTTCCTCTCAGGTTTATTTCTTCGCCATGAAAGTATGGCAGACTAGTCATGAGAATCGAAAAGCATTTGCATTTTTGAATATTTGCAGCCTTCGATAAAGCTCGGACTTTCTAACCCTCCCTATTCATTCTTGTCTCACTCTGCATATATGTGTGCGTGTTAAAGAACGAGAGTGTGAGAAAGCGTGTGCATGTATTTCTGTCAGTTTGTGTCCTTGGGTTTTATGGGGCATGTGGATGCCATGATGAAAGCTATAGCCGCGGGGACAGACTGAGAGGTGTACAGTACAAACGAGGTAATGATGTCACGAGAGCTGCTTTGAAACCCAACAGCCACGGGAAACAAAAGACCATTACACCCTCCTCTCTTCCTTCATCTTCTGACTCATCCCTCCGTCTCTTACCTCTCATATCCCTTATCCCTTTCTCCTTATTTTCTCTCTCACTCTTCCTTTCTCTGCAGAGAGGCTTGTGTCTGTAGTCATCATACGCAGGGCACAGCAGCTTTCCGAAGTGTCATAACACGTTAACAGTCCTGCCACTCAAGCTCCTCCTGCAGAGACCAAACAGAGACCAAGAGCTCTGGTTATATCTCTGCAACACAGGGACCTAATAGAAAACATATCCTCCTTTATAACAGTCCTTCTCAATGGGTTTTGCTTCAGGAACTCTGGCGACAAAATACATTACCAACATTTTTTATACTATGAAAGTAATGAGAAATGTGTGAGTGTGAAAGCCTTTTGGAGAATTGTGTGTGTTTGTTCCTATTTTGCAGAGCTGATTGCACTCACACATGAATTCTAGAGCAGCTGTTTACTCGAGTGGTATTTCGCATTTGGCTTCTGTTTAATCACACCACTAAATCAGCAGAAAAGCAGAGGGATTTTTTTTAAAGCCAGACTGTGGGAATTAAAGGAATACATCACTCAAAAAATGAAAATTCTGTTATGTGTTTGTGGTCGTGTGTTCCAAAGCTGTGTGATTTTAAATTCTTTAATGTAATACAAAAACAGAACGGACAATCTTGTCCTTTCTATATATCAAAAGTGACAAAATGTAAACCATAAAAACGGCCATATGACTCATGTTGCATATTTCTTCTAAAGCCATATGATAACTTTTGTTTGAGAGTTGTCACTCTCTCATTTCTATTTGTGCATATTCTTCTTTTTTTTCTCACTTTATTTTGATTTTCTCCAACTCAGCAGGTTACACCATTCAATTACAGATATGGAATGATTGAAGAATGATAGAATGACTGATGACATGTATATGTACTTATTTCTATTCTATAAACAGCAACTCTGAAAAAAAAAAAACATCAAAAAAGGGTATTGAATAATAATATAACAACATAATGATTTTAAAATAAACCGTTAAATAAATAAATAGAAGGCCATGAAAAACTTGGTCATCCAAACAAATATGCACATTAACATCACAGGTGAATGATGCTCAAGATGAAGTATACTAGCAATCCATACCTTGGGGGAGGGAAAGGGTTACTGCCGGAGGAGCAATATACTTGGGTATTTATAAACATTTCACTTTCCTAAACAATCTAGAAAAGGACCCCAAATTTTATAGAAATTACCAGAAATTCCTTTCATTGTGTGTCTGATTTTCTCTAGTTTAACAAAATAAAAAATATCTTTAATCCATAAAGAATGGGTAGGGGGTGTAGGCAATTTCCAATTTAGTAAAATTAAAGGTCTCGCCAGGAGTGTTACAAAAGCTACAACACGAGTCTTATATTTGGGTATGTTCAGGAGAAAGGGTACCAAATAAAGCAGTAACAGCCAGAGGTTTAATATGAATTTTGAGAACTTCAGATAATGTTTTATGTTTCAAGATCTGGGACCAATAATTGTATAGAGATGGGCAAGACCAAAACATACGCAAAGTAGTTGCAGGAGCTTGGTGACAGCGGTCACACGTGGGATCCACATCGGGATAAATTTTGGCAAGTCTAACTTTGGTCCAGTGGGTGCGATGGATGATTTTACACTGAATCAGACTGTGATTGGCACAGAAGGAAGAGGAGTGTACATGGCGTAGGATATTTTCCCATTGTTCTTCTGAAATATTTTCTCCTCTGTCCTCTTCCCACTGAGAATTAATAGAAGCAAGTAAGCATTCACGCAAGGTGCAAATTGCTTTATAAAGATATGAAATCATGCCCTTCATACTATGAATAGGTTTGAAGGAGTCAATAGGTTAGGGAGGTTAGGAAACTGAGGGTATATGTCCTGAACAAAATTGCGGACTTGCAAATACCTAAAAAAATTGTGTCTTGGTAATTCAAATTTTTCTAATAATTGCTGGAAAGATGCGAAGACATTATCTATATATAGATCCTTAAATGTTATAATGCCCAATGCTGACCACTGGGTTGAAAGTCCATCAGTGATGGTGGGAAGGCAAAGTTTGCAGCAATATGTGCAGAAATTGAAAAGGTTTGTAATCCAAAATAATGTCTAAATTGCCTCAAAATTATCAATGTAGTTGTAACAATTACATTTTTGGTATAGGGAGAAGATGAGCATTTAATGGGAGCATGTAATTAGGCTGCCAGTGAAGTAGGCATACATGACGTAGCTTCCATGGTAAGCCTCCCAGATGGATCGTGAAAGTTATCTTGATTTAACCAGTATTGCATAACCCTAAAATCTGAAGCCCAATAATAAAACTGTAAATTAGGTAAAGCCATACCCCCAAGTATTTTGGGTCTGTGAAGGAATGTTTTACGAATTTTGGGGACTTATTTATTCCAGATGAATCTTAGAATCAGGATATCGACTTTGCAGAAAAAGTGTTGAGTTAAAAAAAATGGGGATGCATTGAAAGTGCATTTTAACCGAATTAATTCTCCCTGGCAGAGACAGGGGAAGCAGTGATCAGTGCTCAAAATATTTTTCTATTTGGAGTAGCAAGTTAGCAAAGTTAAATTTAAAGAGGTCTTTAAATTTATCCGTGATGCAGACTCCAAGGTACGTAAATCTATGCTGTGCAATCCTAAATGAAAAGATATGTAACGGGTAGCTTTTAGCTGCAGAGTTAAGTGGAAAATTCTCACTCTTGCTCAGATTTAGCTTATAACCAGAGATCAGCCCAAATAACTTTAAAGTATTCAGAGCTACGGGTATTGACCTGCCCAAATCTGAAATGTAAAGGAGAAGATCATCTGCATACAATGTCACCTTTTGTTCTGTGCCCATTCTTTTTATGCCCAATATAGAGGAGTCAGACCACAATGCAATAGAGAGGGGCTCAATAGCAATGGCAAAGAGAATTGGACTCAGGGGGCATCCCTGGCGAGTACACCGGTGGAGGAAAAAGGATCCTGAGCGAGTGTTATTGGTCCTGACAGAAGCTTGGGGGGCAGAATAAAGTAACTTCAACCATTAATTAAATTTCTCACCAAAACCAAATGTCTCTAATGTATAAAACAGATATTTCCACTCCACCCGGTCAAAAGCGTTCTCTGCGTCTAATGAAATTATAGCTTCTGGGACAACAGAGGAAGAGGGATTGTATACAATGTTAAACAGTGTTCTAAGGAGTGCCTATTTTTAATAAACCCAGTCTTGTCCGGGGAAATTATGGATGGTAAAATGAATTCCAGACGTAATGCCAGCAGTTTTGATAAGAGTTTAAAGTCAATATTAAGAAGACTGACCGCGCGGTAGGAGGCCCAATTTAAAGGGTCTTTATTTTTCTTTAAAATTAAAGAAATAGAGGCCTGGTTAAGGGTTGGAGGGAGCCTAAGTGAATCAAATGATTCAAAGTACATGTCAATCATAATGGGGGCCAATTTATCAAAAAATGTTTTATAAAACTCTATTGGGTACCCATCCGGGCCTGGACATTTACCACATTGCATCAACTTGATAGCCCGAGTGAGCTCTTCGATAGTAATGGGTTCCTCTAACTGATCAGCAGAGTCAGCAGTGGGTATGGTCAGCTCACTAAAAAAAAGCATCAAAAGCAAGGGGATTATCAACTCCTTCGGATGTATATAGGGAAATAAAATGTTCTTTAAAATGATCATTAATTAGCTGGGGGTTTGTTGTCACTCCTGCTGGAGTTTGAATCTGAGGAATGTGATGAGAGGATGAGTCCTGTCGTAATTGATGGGCCAGCAGCTTACTTGCATTTTCACCCTCTTCATAATACTTGTATCTGGATCCAAGCATTAAATTCTCTGCATAACTTGAAGAAAGAATGTCAAATTCTGCCTGTAGAGCGAGACTCTCCTTGTATGTATTCGGGCATGAAGAGGCTGCATATTTATTATCTATCTGAGCAATTTTCTGAACAATCTCAAAGTTTTTGTTTCCTCATTTTTTCCCAATATGCAGTGTATGAAATGTTCTGCCCCCTTAAATACACCTTCATGGTTTCCCAGAGAAGGGAAGCTGAAACTCCTGGGGTCTTGTTTGTTAATAAAAAAAACATCTATTTGATTGGATACCAATTCCACAAAATGTTCATCTGACAGCATGCGAGTATTTAAACGCCAAAGAAGACGTGTGCCATCAAGCTCCTTAATACAAATTTTCATACTAACTGGTGCATGGTCTGAAACAACGATAGCATTGTATGAGCATGACTCAACAGAAGAGATTAGCCTGTTGTCTATCAGAGAAAAGTCAATTCGAGTAAAAGTGTTATGTACCTGAGAAAAGAGTGATATGTAATATCTTGCTTCGTTTAACTGGTCCATTCACTCCATTGCAATTCCAGCTAACGAGTGTGAAACTCCTCCCACCAAACTTATGAGTAGTTCTAGGTTGTCATATCCAATATAGGTCAATTTTTGAATAATTGAAATGATGAACTTCCCTGTGTAATTGACAAATATTGCAGAGACCAAGACAAAAAAAAGGCAACCCTGCAAACAGCAGAAAAGTATCCAACCACCACCCATCCTGGCAAAAGCATCTCCCCAAATGAGACACATCCATATCCCTTTTTAACATTCAGACAACTACAATTAACTTTGCTGCCTGGGAGAAAGTGGCAATGAATAAAGAAAGAGCACAGTGGAATAAACACAAAGTATAAAACTTTGTCCACACTAACCTGGACATATAAACATATGAGAACTTAGGTTATATCATACTAAACTAAATATGTTATTTAGAAATAACATAAAGCAGACAGCCAGATGACAACAGTCATTTTCTGTCAGTTTGCATTAACCAAATGCTTCAAGCCGCACTGACTAGATTGTTTACCTCATGCGTTTGTAGGCAAAACAGTTTTTTTTATCAAGTCCGATGCCACGGCTGGGTCCTCGAACTTGTGTACAGTTCCATTGGGAAGAGTGATCCGCAACACAGCAGGAAACAGAAGGCCAAATTTGATGCCGGTGAATCAGAGGAGACAGCTGCGCAGCGCGACGTAGGATCTCATTGCGGGTTTGAAAGTAGTGCACCCTGATAACAAGGGGACGAGGGGGCTCTCCCTTCCTTGGCCTCTCACGAATTGTGCGATGTGCCCGGTCTAGCAGAGGTTTCTCCTGGAGATGTAGTAAACTCTGCAGAAGCTGAGCAACAAAATCAGCTGTATGCAAACCTTCAGCTCCCTCCGGTAATCCGATAAGTCGAATATTGTTCCTTCTGGATCTTCCTTCCAGATCTTCACATTTGGCATCCAACTGTCCCACCTGTTTTTGAAGCATTGAAATTGTAGATTCTAATTCGGTTATGGGATCACTGTGGTCGGATGCTGAGCGTTCCAAATCTCTGATAGTGTCAGCGTTAGATTCCACTTTCTGCTGTATGGACCCCGGGCCAGTCTTTGACTTCCCGTCTATCTGTGGCAATTTCTGCACGCAAATCGGTTGATAAGGAATCAATTTTCGTGCATTTATATCATTTTTGACTGACTCCAGCAACTAATACTCCCTGAAGTCACGTCAGCATCCTCCAAGGAGTGTGCGGTTTTGCTGCGACCGCGATTGCCCGCGTCCGTTTTTGCTTGAGATGACGACATATTAGTGAGTTACACAGGCGATATGCGTGAACCTGCTATTGTTAATGAACTAGTTTCTCAACTTGTTTAAAGTAGTTATACCTAACTGTGCGAAAAATAAATAAATAGATCACTTTCTCACAGAACAGTGGGGAAACACGTCTTACATCCTTTGCCAGGAACAGCCCCCCCCACCCCACACCACCATTTGTGCATATTTAAGATGCGCGTTAAACATCGCATGCGATTTATCGTGCAGCCTTACTTGATATTCAAAAGCAGTCATCAGAGTCTGCTTTTTAACACACACAAAAAAAGTTTACCTTTTGCCTTTATTAATCTTCTGCTAGAGGTAGACTATTTCCAGACACATCTGCCCTCCTCCGGTTAAAAGAGCACAGAGACCTCCGTCTATTAACCTGTGAGGTGTTAAGTTAAACTGACCTACACATCTAGCGTTGCCAACTTCAGAAAAGGAAAATAAGGGAAAATCGTGGTGCCCCCCCCACCCCACACCACCATTTGTGCATATTCAAACCAGGTTTGTCAGTAAGGTTTTGTTTTTAGTAAGAAATGAATAATTTTATGCAACTGTAAAGTAAATTGATCAGAAGTGACCGTAAAAACATTTATAGTGTTGCAAAATATTTCTATTTCAAATATTCAGCTTTGCCATCAAAGGATTAAAATACATTTTAAAATATATTGAAATAGAAAACATTTCAATTGTAATATTATTTCACAAATGACTATTTTACTGTATTTTTGATCAAATAAATGCTGTTGTTGAGCATAAAAGACTTCTTTCAAAAACATGAAAATATCTTACCCCAAACAATAGTGTGTATATATCTCTAAATATGAATAAATGGAATATATGGACGTTTTTCAGTGAATCTTTTATTTTTATTTTTTTTATTTAGCCGACAGCCCATTCCCCATTTACTTTATTAGTATGGAAAAAAGCAACATGGACAAAACTACTAAACATTCCCTTGTGTTCCACGGAAAAAGGAAAATCATGAGGGTTTGAAACAATACAAGTTTGAGCAATTTCATTTAATGGGTGAACTGTTCCTTTAAATCTTATCTTCAGTTTGTAATATGATGCCTCACTCATCACACTTATATATTTAAACTCACATATACAGCTTGATATTAGGGCTGCACGATAAATCGCATGTGATATTTAACGCGCATCTTGTCAGAAAGCCGGTTCTTTAATCAGCGGTAAATCTCCATCACCTGCGGGCTTTCACATTGAGCAGCATTAACTACACAGAGCCGTTGTTCACTGATGAGCTGCGCAAAAAATCGCGCGAATATGAACGTGGTTTGGCGCAGCTCGTCAGTGAACAACGGCTCTGTGTAGTTAAGGCTGCTCAATGTGAAAGCCCGCAGGTGATGCTGATTACAGAACCGGCTTTACTGATAAGATGCGCGTTAAATATCGCATGCGATTTATCGTGCAGCCCTAACAAATACTGAACGATTGTCTTTTTATTAACTAACATTGACACAGATTAATAAATGTATTGTTCCATGTTCGTTTGTATACCGCGCGCAAGGTT
>NW_015641030.1:212893-231137 GCF_001515625.1 Sinocyclocheilus rhinocerous | reverse complement strand
GAGCTGCTGAAACAGTTCTACTCCGCCATCATTGAATCCATCCTCTGCACTTCTATAACTGTCTGGTTCAGTTCAGCTACCAAATATGACCTCAGAAGACTACAGAGGGTAGTCTTCTGATTCTGATTCTGATATGCCTTAAATACGGGACAAACTGCGTTCCGTATAGCTTTCATACGGAACGTTTCTTTGATGCCTTAAATAAGGGACGATTCCGTATTATACGGAACGGTTGACAACCCTATACACATCAGTGCTAATGCTGAGAGACTCAAGAGATGGTGTGGTATTAGAAGAAAGACAGAGAGAGAGCAAGACTTGTGTCCGTCTCATCAGATTATTCACCTTTTGACCTGAAAATGCTAAGCTTCAACTAATGCTAAATCCACACAATTGGATTTGCAATGAGTGGATTGTGGTTTTATATTGCTTTGTTTCTTTACCCATTTTGTTTCCATTTCCTAGTGTTCCTTGTTTTTCTGTTTCCATTTTTATAATTGGTGTTTTAGTTTTCCTGAGAATTAGGAGCTCAACTGGTTATGCAATTTCACATTAATTCAGGCTAGCACATGTTAGATGTTCCCCTGTGAGGACGATGTTATGTGTCTTCTACAATGATCTAAATGAAAAATATATGAAGATGAGCACTGAGCAGAAGACAGTTTATTTCCCTGTCTGAAGATCATTGAGGCTGTTAGCTGTCTATCAGCTGCGAAAGGACAGAACATGATATATAGACTATATTGTAAAAAGCTCTCTTAGTTATTAATACTTAACCGTTTTGGTTTCTCTTTAGCTTATTAAAGAGGGTTTAGTTTAAAGAGGGTGCCATGAGCCGAGGTTTGTATGAAGTTTTATTTTGTATGAAAAAAATCATGCTTTAGTTACTTAGGCATCAGAGTGTCATTTGGCTGAGAGTGTGAGCAAGAACACACACACACACACCCACACACACACACACACACACACACACACTCACACACACAGCGTGCACATTTAGAGAGAGTGAGATTGTGCATAATCCTGTGTACCAATACAGAGAAAACTTGCTGTTTTTTAACGTTAAAATTAACAAAATAATTTTAAATGATCTGTTAATGTTCTTAAAATTTGGTCAAAGATGGGGAAAATAGGTCATTAATGTTTAAAACAGTTGTGCTGCTTAATGTTTTTGGAAACTGTGATACATTTTTTTTTAATTTGTTGATGAATAGAAAGTAAAATAAAACAGTATTTATCTGAAATAAATATCCTTTATAACATTATTTTCAGGGGAGCCCATGTCTTATTAAGGGGAGCCGAGCTCCCCCTTGCTCCCCCGTAGTTCGCACCCTGATTATAAATGTATACTTCACTGAATAAAAGTATTAATATCTTTTTTAAAAATCATACTGACCCCATCTTACTGACTTTTAAATAGTAATATGCATTGTTTTTAACATGTAAAACGTAACACATTTACGTAACACGTAACACATGTGTTTACTGTTCATAAATGTCCAATGATGATGAAATATAATTATGTAGTTTGACAGAGCATGATATCCCTAGTAAAAAAAATATGAAATACATTTATTTCATACTACGTATAGTTCAAATCTGTTAACATATTTATTCACATATCACTTGAGACTTACTGATATAAAATGTTTTCAACTTTATTTGGAGAACTACTTGTGCACAATTCTTAATATGAAGCCTAAAATGTGTTTAATATCACTATTGACGAGGATTGTATGATCTATCAGTTTTTAAAAGCAAGATATTTAAAGTGTACCTAAAGTATACTTGCACTAGTTCCACTTTAGCACAATCAAATATACTTCTGTTCATTTTGAGTTGAACTTCAGCACTACTTCTGCACAATTAAAGTGCATTAAGTACAAAATTAGTTGTTCCAATTTAGCAGACTTTTAAGTATACAAGTTTAGTATACTAAAAGTACAATTGCAGGGCATTTTATTTAGTACATAAATTTGTAGTATACTTATCATGAAATAAATGTATTTCAAATATGTTTTAGTATATTTATATTTCACTATAGGGATACCAGGATCAAAACACACAAAACCTTTATTCATTTATAATTAATAACACTGGAAATGTCAGCAATATATTGACCACTGAACTGGAAATCTGGTCACTTATGCTTTATTTATAAGAAATGTATGATGGACTTTCCTTTGAACTCTCCCAAACCTTTTAATACCAGAAGTAAATTTTTCATTTGATTTTCCACATTTCTTTTTCATCTTGTTTTTCTTGGTTAGGTCTTTATTGAGGTGCATTCTGATTGGCTGCTGAAAGGCTATGCCGTGCATTATGTTCATTAACGGAAAACTGGGTTGTTTATAACAAACACTGCACTGTCACAGTGTGTTTTTCAACATAATGTGTAGTTCGTGGTGTGAAATGTGTAGTCTGTAGCAGGTTTAGCATGTCGTATGCAGTGTTTAACCTGCTGTGTATATTCTGTTGGGTGAAGTTTGTGTTGTGTCGGTCCCCTCGGCTGTATCTCTGCTTCACTAGTCAGTTTGATCCTGATGGTTTCCGTCAGCCCCATCAGCAGCCTGTTATTGCACTCTCAGCCAACTGTACATATCACCCACAAGACATTTTTAACACACACACCCGACACGCAAACACACACACATCCAAAACTACGACCGAACGTCCTCATTTATAATTCATAGTGGTCCGAATCAAAGCCATCTTTTCTAATCTTTCCTCCTTTTCCACACACGACTCCTGCTATTCACTCTTAACCCTGTTACTGAAATGGCAACTTGCATTTTCACACCAAGAATCACTTTCTCACCAACTCCTCATGAGTTCACGAGCAATACACTCTCTGTTGGGTGAGGCGATGGGGGAAAATACTTGTTGCCATGGAGATGAGAAAAAACGACCACGTTCAATTTCCCCTGTGAGATTATTTATAGTTGTCTTTATTGGGCTTTATTGAAAGGGGAAAAAAAAGACGGAGAGAAAATTGCTCGCTGGTCGGAACAATAGGTTGTTATGGTACAAACAGATGGGAGGTCACAGGATTCGAAATGGAAGGGTCCTTTTATTTAGTCACAGCACCAATTAGCGAGCAGCCCACTTTCTTGCTCAGGCTTAATGTGGTTTACACCTCCACGCTTAGTTTTGTGCAGGCAATTTTCAGGTTTGTTGGTGGTGTTTTGTAATAGGTTATTTATTTCTGGTTAAGGCTGGGAAAGGACTATGCATTTTGAGTTCACCCTGGACTGTCCCATAATTATCTGTCATTTAGAGTTGAGTAAAATTATTTAGTTCACTGGTTCACAAACCTTTTAGTTCAAGTGTCACCTTTGATCGGATCAGAACATCCAAGTTTCACCAGGTCACCAGGATGTTGACAAATCTCTTTGAGCATACAGACTGTTTGTCTGGACACAATGTCATTTTTAGATTAACATCAATATTCATTATTTTGACATATGCATTAAGAAACAGCAAATGTAGTAATCAGATATGTGGAAAAAAAAGGGAAAATAGCTTTTTAAATAAAACATACACTACCATTTAGAAGATTGTGGTTTTGAAAGAAGTCTCTTATGCTTTTATTTGGATCAAAAATATAGCAAATTCTGGAATATTATTACATTTTAAAATAACCATTTTCTATTTTAATATATGTTAAAATGTATTTATTCCTGTGATGCAAAGCTGAATGTTCTGCAGCCGTTACTCCAGTCTTCAGTGTCACGTGATTCTTCAGAAATCAGTTTACAGTTTCTTTCTTTTCTTTTTACAATCATTTTGCACTAATATCAGAACCTTCATGTAATTTTTCAAAACTCTAGACAAAAAATTCACAACCAATGATCAAAATGCACATTTTTCAAAACGCTTAACACTTTATTTTCAAATGCTTGGTGGATACAATACACATAAACCTAAGATCATTTGTTCATTGAACTAAAATCACCAGTTCAACATGACAAAATTAACATCAAAGTATTACTATTTTAAACGGCAGCTCACACATTACATCTGAGTTGAGTGTCTATACATTTCATTACAATGATCTAACTATCAACTGATACAACTGCTCAAAATGCTGTTGCATTATTCTTAATGCATAGTTTTTATGGAAACTTATGATCAATATTACACATTTAGATTATGAAAGTGAAGCAACTGAGGACTGAGTATATTCAGGTATGATCAATTTCAAGATGCCTGTTGTTGGGAGCAAAAAATAAATAAAAACACAAAAATTCTATGTCATTGTTATCAGTATTTGTTTTTCCTACAGTAAACGTCTTTTTAGAGGGTGAGGCTTTTCTCTCTAGTTTATTACAATAATGTATAAATGTGTATTACCATAATGAAACCTGCATCAATTGATTTGTACAGCTCAATTTAATGATTGTACTAACAACTAATGTAATGTTCATATGATAGGCTATTTCATGATATATTAATTATTTTTAACTGTCACATTTGATCTATTAAAAAAAAAAAAAAAACCTAATTTAAGTCATTTTAAATAATAGAAATATTTCACAATATTGCTGTTTTTGTTGTATTTTGGATCAAATAAATGCAGGCTTGGTGAGCAGAAGAGAATTCTTTAAAAACATTAAAAATCTTACTGATCAAAACCTTTTGACTGGTAGTGTATTAAAACACAATTTCTAAAGTGCCTAAATGTCAAAATTAGTACAATATATTTGTTGAAAAATTCTAATACTGAACACACTATTGAATTATTAGGCTGTGACTCATATTATTTTTGTGTTGCTGTCTGCTCTAGCTCCCTCCCTCCCTGTAAAATAAATCCATGTAAATATCTGTCTGCTAAATTTTTTAATGTAACTTTACAATCGATATTGATGTCCTTTAGCACAGCATTCTGAACGATGATAATAATAGGGTGCCCCTGATAGCCTAACAGATAGACTACTAACAGTTTAATACTCAACTATGTTAATAAAGACAAAACTATCTAGCGTATTTACAGATAAAACTGACCTGCACTTGAAGCCATGAACAGGTCAGTGATGTTGCTACATTTCACTGCTTCTTCTGGCCGCTTCCTCTCCTTCATCGAGTCCCGCGCATCGTTTGACGGAAGCACGGAACACACGTGACGTGAGCTGATTCGTATAGTGCAGCGCTGACAGTCAAGACTAACCGATTTATGATTTATTATCTATTTATTATCGAATGAAAAAATTGTAAATGATCACTTTGGTACACTGAGAAGGCATAATAATAATAATAACTAAAAAAATAAAAATAAAAAATAGGGCAGCAGGCCAAATCAGCCGCCAGGCCACCGGGAATTCTCCCGATGGTCAGTCCGGGCCTGGATCCAATATAGTCGGCACAGCATCATCTTGCCACAGCCATATCACCCTGCAGCCCACGACTGGTTGCCCACTGAAGCTAAGCAGGGTTGAGCCTGGTCAGTACCTGGATGGGAGACCTCCTGGGAAAACTAGGTTGCTGTTGGAAGAGGTGTTAGTGAGGCCAGCAGGGGGTGCTCACCCTGTGGTCTGTGTGGGTCCTAATGCCCCAGTGTAGTGACAGGGACACTATACTGTCAAAAAAGCACCGTCTTTCGGATGAGACGTTAAACCGATGTCCTGACTCGCTGTGGTCATTAAAAAAAATCCCGTGGCACTTCTCGTAAAGAGTAGGGCTGTAACCCTGTCACATATGATTGTAAAGCACTTTGGGTGTACAGCAGTACACAATAAAGCGCTATATAAAATCATTCATTCATTCATTTTTTCATTCATTCGTTTCATTCTTTCCGAAAATCCTGCGTCAAATGCCTTGTTTGTAAACTAATCTGTGGTAAAATTAAGTGAACAAAGGACCAAGTTCTTCCTGATGTGGTCTGGCACTTCATTAATCAGTGGGTGGGGCTAAACAGGCAGTGATGTGGAGGCAGGCGTTGATCTTCTGCAGAGTGTTTCAGAGGTGTTTAGCCACACTATTACATCATAGAGTGGTACGTTCCACAACCTGTCGTTTTGGCAGATTGGGTTCAATATTAGCTGTTTTTAGACTAACAAGAAAGTTTTGAGTTCTGAAACTTACAGAATGTTTTTTATAGCACAATGACCTCTTATATATCAATTTTGATTTCTCAGTTCATTACCCCTTTAAAAGCCATTGTACTGTTTACATACTGTTTACCTTTTTCCAAATTGGTCACTTGTTTGCAGATGATCATGACAAAATGTGCTGAGAGCACTAGACTTTTAGTACCTGAGAACATTACACTTGTATACTGTAAGTATTCGAAGGTTTTATGAAATTAACATAAACATTTAATGAACAAAGTGAGTGGAGGAATAAATATTTAATAAACAGTTAATAAATGCGAGAGGAGGTGTGTTACTATCCTAAATAGCTTGCTTTTGTCTGTCTTTGTTGCTCAGGTTTAGTTGCTGTTATTTTTTACTGAAAGGGCTGCTCGTGTTTACCTTGAAATCATTTAGCTGTGCTAAAATCTGACATAGTGATTACTAAGCACTTCTTTGTACACAACCCCTCTCTCTGTCTTTTTCACTCTCTCTCTCTCTCTGTCTCGTCTTCTCGTGTTTGTTTTCTTTTATCAAACAGATCTTCAGGAAGAAATTGTTCATAGAGTGTGTGTCAGAGTGTGTGTGTAACACAGTTCGTAGATACGGGAAGAAGGAGGTGGGAACCGGTGAACATTTAAACCATTGAATAACAAAATAAACAAACACAAAAGTAAAGCGGCAGCCCCTCACAGACAACTGCCGCACACAAAACACAAATAAAGTCCTCTCTTGTCTTCCACTGTTGTCGCTCCTCCTTTTATCCTTCCGGAGCTCCTCTGTGGGTCTCGAGACCGGGGAGTGGCGCAGGTGTCGCTCATTATCATTAAACCCCACCGGCCTTGCTCCGCTCCCACGGCTCTTGGCCCCGCCCCACTCGTCACATACCCCCATCGCCCCTCGAAGGCCGGGGGGGTACCCTCGAGACTGCGCTATACCCCCCCTCCTCTCGGGGGGGGTGGGCCTGTCAGGGCGGCCGCAGCGTACCTCGGGGTAAGGACAGACGAGGCGAGAGAAAAGGAGACGGATGAGGAGAGACAGAGACGAGAGAGGGGGAAAAAAAATCCTTGGTCCGGTTCCCGGACACACTGCCGCTCGGTCCTCAACCAGCTGAGAGGCTCTCTATCGCAGTGCCATGCGATGGTACTGGACATTCTCTGGTGGATGGCTCGACGTTCCTCCGCCTCCTGGCGGACGGTGATGGCTCCTCCGGTTTGAGGGCAGCCGGCAGCAAGTCCCTGTTCCCTGCTCCTCCTCAAACATGGCGGACGGCAGCAGGCTCCGGCCTCCTGGCGAACGGCGCTGACTCCTCCGCTCCCTCTCGGACGGCAGCCACCCCTCCTCGACCCCAGAGTACGGCAGAGAGCCTCCCGTCCCACCTGTTGCACAGTCGCTCCAGCACCACTGCCTCGGGCAGCCACTGGCGGTCTCCGCTCCTTAATGCTACCTGACCTCCTCAGCACCGCGATCCCCCTCAGCAGCAAGGGCTCTTCTGACAGCGTGTCCCTCCTTCCTCCTGGGTTTCAGCACCAATGTAACACAGTTCGTAGATACGGAATCTCAATTTTGAAAAATTGACCCTTATGACTGGTTTTGTGCTTCAGGGTCACATATGATTGTAAAGCACTTTGGGTGTACAGCAGTACACAATAAAGCGCTATATAAAATCATTCATTCATTCATTTTTTCATTCATTCGTTTCATTCTTTCCGAAAATCCTGCGTCAAATGCCTTGTTTGTAAACTAATCTGTGGTAAAATTAAGTGAACAAAGGACCAAGTTCTTCCTGATGTGGTCTGGCACTTCATTAATCAGTGGGTGGGGCTAAACAGGCAGTGATGTGGAGGCAGGCGTTGATCTTCTGCAGAGTGTTTCAGAGGTGTTTAGCCACACTATTACATCATAGAGTGGTACGTTCCACAACCTGTCGTTTTGGCAGATTGGGTTCAATATTAGCTGTTTTTAGACTAACAAGAAAGTTTTGAGTTCTGAAACTTACAGAATGTTTTTTATAGCACAATGACCTCTTATATATCAATTTTGATTTCTCAGTTCATTACCCCTTTAAAAGCCATTGTACTGTTTACATACTGTTTACCTTTTTCCAAATTGGTCACTTGTTTGCAGATGATCATGACAAAATGTGCTGAGAGCACTAGACTTTTAGTACCTGAGAATATTACACTTGTATACTGTAAGTATTCGAAGGTTTTATGAAATTAACATAAATATTTAATGAACAAAGTGAGTGGAGGAATAAATATTTAATAAACAGTTAATAAATGCGAGAGGAGGTGTGTTACTATCCTAAATAGCTTGCTTTTGTCTGTCTTTGTTGCTCAGGTTTAGTTGCTGTTATTTTTTACTGAAAGGGCTGCTCGTGTTTACCTTGAAATCATTTAGCTGTGCTAAAATCTGACATAGTGATTACTGAGCACTTCTTTGTACACAACCCCTCTCTCTGTCTTTTTCACTCTCTCTCTCTCTCTGTCTCGTCTTCTCGTGTTTGTTTTCTTTTATCAAACAGATCTTCAGGAAGAAATTGTTCATAGAGTGTGTGTCAGAGTGTGTGTGTAACACAGTTCGTAGATACGGGAAGAAGGAGGTGGGAACCGGTGAACATTTAAACCATTGAATAACAAAATAAACAAACACAAAAGTAAAGCGGCAGCCCCTCACAGACAACTGCCGCACACAAAACACAAATAAAGTCCTCTCTTGTCTTCCACTGTTGTCGCTCCTCCTTTTATCCTTCCGGAGCTCCTCTGTGGGTCTCGAGACCGGGGAGTGGCGCAGGTGTCGCTCATTATCATTAAACCCCACCGGCCTTGCTCCGCTCCCACGGCTCTTGGCCCCGCCCCACTCGTCACATACCCCCATCGCCCCTCGAAGGCCGGGGGGGTACCCTCGAGACTGCGCTCTACCCCCCCTCCTCTCGGGGGGGGTGGGCCTGTCAGGGCGGCCGCAGCGTACCTGGGGGTAAGGACAGACGAGGCGAGAGAAAAGGAGACGGATGAGGAGAGACAGAGACGAGAGAGGGGGAAAAAAAATCCTTGGTCCGGTTCCCGGACACACTGCCGCTCGGTCCTCAACCAGCTGAGAGGCTCTCTATCGCAGTGCCATGCGATGGTACTGGACATTCTCTGGTGGATGGCTCGACGTTCCTCCGCCTCCTGGCGGACGGTGATGGCTCCTCCGGTTTGAGGGCAGCCGGCAGCAAGTCCCTGTTCCCTGCTCCTCCTCAAACATGGCGGACGGCAGCAGGCTCCGGCCTCCTGGCGAACGGCGCTGACTCCTCCGCTCCCTCTCGGACGGCAGCCACCCCTCCTCGACCCCAGAGTACGGCAGAGAGCCTCCCGTCCCACCTGTTGCACAGTCGCTCCAGCACCACTGCCTCGGGCAGCCACTGGCGGTCTCCGCTCCTTAATGCTACCTGACCTCCTCAGCACCGCGATCCCCCTCAGCAGCAAGGGCTCTTCTGACAGCGTGTCCCTCCTTCCTCCTGGGTTTCAGCACCAATGTAACACAGTTCGTAGATACGGGAGGAAGGAGGCGGGAACCGCCGAACATTTAAACCATTTAATAACAAAATAAACAAACACAAATGTAAAGCGGCAGCCCCTCACAGACGACTGCCGCACACAAAACACAAATAAAGTCCAGGCCTGGTCCTCTCTCGTCTTCCACTGTCGTCACTCCTCCATTTATCTCCGCTCCTTAATGCTACCCGACCTCCTCAGCACCGCGATCCCCCTCAGCAGCAAGGGCTCTTCTGACAGCGTGTCCCTCCTTCCTCCTGGGTTTCAGCACCAATGTAACACAGTTCGTAGATACGGGAGGAAGGAGGCGGGAACCGCCGAACATTTAAACCATTTAATAACAAAATAAACAAACACAAATGTAAAGCGGCAGCCCCTCACAGACGACTGCCGCACACAAAACACAAATAAAGTCCAGGCCTGGTCCTCTCTCGTCTTCCACTGTCGTCACTCCTCCATTTATCCTTCCGGAGCTCCTCCGTGGGACTCGAGACGGTGAGTGGCGCAAGTGTCGCTCATTACCAATAAACTCCACCGGCCTTGCTCTGCTCCCACGGCTCTCGGCCCCGCCCCACTCGTCACAGTGTGTAATCAAAGAGTTACGTGGTGCTGCTATCATTAATGACAGACAGCGTAATTCGTTTAGCCCAGAGAGAGAAACTCTCGGCTGTCGTGTCATCTGTCAGCACGATTTGATTGTGTTTCAAAGCACACTTCAATCAAAGCAAAAGAGAGAGAGAAAAATGAGATGGAGGAACGAAGGGTCAGCTAAAGAACGAAACTGAGAGAGGCGTGAAAATAAAGTCATTTCAAGAAGGAAATGTTTAACTGAAGCAAGATGTTCTTAGTTATTAATGTGTTGGCTATGTCATTGCTAGGGTGTTCTAGTGGTTACAAGAGCATTGATGTTATTTTTATCATGCGGCAGGTGAAAATTATAATTCTAATGGCTTAGAAAGGTAATTGGATACCTCTTTTAAAAAAACCCACATGATTTGAATCATCATTCATGTCGAGAGTACTGTAGGGTGAGTACTTTAATACTTGATGCTCATGTTTTTTTCCTAACCCTAAGTATGACTTTGCCACACCACCAATCAATTGGAGCATGGACAATGAATGTAATTAATAGAGAGTGAAGAAGAATTGTGATGCTCTAGTGAGAGTTGGGCTGCAGAAGAAAGTACAAGATGAGCAACTTTATTTATGGATTTCCACTCAGTCTAATTTAGAGCAAGTTCCACTAGGATACATCTGAAAGGCTTCAGGGGGCAATGAATGAACTCAGCCTTACACAACAATTCAGATATAAGTCATTATGTGGAGGTATCAAGCACACATGCTTTTACACACACATACACAGAGATGCTGTTTTTAAACATTTGGTGGTCTTTATTCAATAAATCTCATTTGTCACTGCATACATTCAAATCTGGCCCCTCAAGACATGTTGCATCAGGTTTGATGTCAATGATTTGTTCTCTAGTTGAAGTTTTCCAGTGAATTTCGTTTTAAATTCAGTCTGTTTCTTTGACTAGCATTTGACTTAAGAAGACTTGAAATATAGTGCATTATAAGCTGTTATACACTACTTTCAGGATCAATTTAATGATATTTTTGTTCTTTTTGGAGCTTGATAGAGTCTGTAAGTTATATTAATATCTTAATCTTAAATATCTTTTCTTTCGCTTTGTGTGTGTTTGTGTCCTACCTCAACTAAGAAGTACAGACGAATGCAACTGAGACACATTTTCATTTTACTTTTATTTTCAGAGTTATATCTGCCTCACTAAGAAAAAGAAAGCAAAGAAATATATCTCCTCTGGGGAACGACACACACATCAAGCTATTTTTCAGCCAAGAATACAACATTTGAGCAACTCGTTCACATAGCAGCTCATGCATTAAGATAACGCATGCCATGATATCAGCTATGAAGATTTCATCAGAATCACTGACGCTATGGATTATTTATCAGTCTCAAGAAATAATCAGGAAATGAAATGAAATGTCAGGCAGGAGTCACCACAAAGCATAAGGAAGTGGTATATGAGATTCATTAGAAGATAACGGGTTTAATAATCTTTGTATGTGTGTTTAGCTTTAATATGTGGGTGAATGTCTTTTCTTATAATGCATATCATTTCAGAATGCGTGTACTTGGTATTCCCTACATTACTAGTAATGTTTGCACAATTTTCTGAGGAATAAAATAAATGGAAATAGAAATATTTTGTAACAGTGTTATACAAGTACATTCATACATATATACATAATTGTATTTTCTTTGACTTTTAATCAATGTATTTTTTATGTAATTTTGCTCATTAAAAGTATTAATTACTTTAAAAAAAATAATCATACAAATAAAATCTTACTGGTCCCTTTTTTTGCTGTTTGGTAGTTAAAGTAGCGTATGCTGAATGCTCATGCACTGTATAAGCGTCCATCTCACTGGATGGCATTGATCTCAGTACAGTCATTGATCTTTTAGTAAATGCTCTTAATGAATTCACAGTCTTACAAATGACTTCAAGCATGAACGGCTGATTTCTCATTTTGACACAGTAAACAGGATATAGCTGAATAAACAGCAAAATGCGTCAATTCCTTTCTTTCAGTCTTAATCTGTTTTTGGCTTCATCTTTCGCTCCTTTCATCTCTGTCTTTCTTCAGATTTGGCGAGGCATGCCTGGAGAGGTTTTTCACATATACATAATTGTATTTTCTTTGACTTTTAATCAATGTATTTTTTATGTATTTTTGCTCATTAAAAGTATTAATTACTTAAAAAAAAATAATCATACAAATAAAATCTTACTGGTCCCTTTTTTTGCTGTTTGGTAGTTAAAGTAGCGTATGCTGAATGCTCATGCACTGTATAAGCATCCATCTCACTGGATGGCATTGATCTCAGTACAGTCATTGATCTTTTGGTAAATGCTCTTAATGAATTCACAGTCTTACAAATGACTTCAAGCATGAACGGCTGATTTCTCATTTTGACACAGTAAACAGGATATAGCTGAATAAACAGCAAAATGCGTCAATTCCTTTCTTTCAGTCTTAATCTGTCTTTGGCTTCATCTTTCGCTCCTTTCATCTCTGTCTTTCTTCAGATTTGGCGAGGCATATCTGGAGAGGTTTTTCACATGCTAATGTTGGTGTGCTAATCACTATTGCGTTTACTGTTCTGTTTTAAAGGGGCGTTCACGCTCATGGCAATTTGCATCGACAGAGTGACTGAAAGTCAATCATTCTGAATGAGCATTGATTTTGGAATTTAAAGTTTTGTTTTCATATGAGGGCAGTCAAGTATGTTTAAAAGCTTTTTTTTAAAGAAGCCTCTTATGCTCACAAAGGCAGTCTTTATTTATTCATATATACAGTAAAATCATTAATATTGTGAAATATTATTACAATTAAAAATAAGTTTTCTATTTTAATATATTTTAAAATGTATTTTATTCCTGTTATGTCAAAGCAAATTTTTTTTAGCAGCTATTACTACAGTCTTCGGAGTTACATGATTCTTCAGAAATCATTCTAATATGATGATTTTTTCTTTAATGTCACTTTTGATCAATTTAATGAATCCTTGCTGAATCAAAATATGATTATTTTTGGCGTTTTTTTGCTTAACAGGGCAGTAGACATATGACAGTAAGTGAGTGGGAGAGAGATTGGTGTGGGAATTTGATCTCGGGACACCTGAAGAGCAACTGCGCCATATGTCTGCTCGCTGCCCACAAGGCTATCGGCGCCGACAAATATGAATTATTTTTAATAATAATAATTAAAAAAACTTTACTGACCCCAAACTTTTGAAAAGTAGTGCAGAATTATGAGTGACTAGTCATCAATTATTCCGATTTTTTTCAAAATGTATTTTTTAATGTCTATCCTGTAATTAGCATGCCAACAGTTTGCTCTGCTTGGTCTTTAAATATATCCCCTTAAAAGCACTGCTGCTAAAGCCATACACATTCAGACAGACATGTTTGGCCATTCTGTCAAATCTCATGTTGTTTCTTGTGCATTCTTGTGCAAGTGTTGCATTAAGACAGCATGTCAAGTTAAAAATAGTCAAATTTTTAAAATTGTGTCATGAGAATCCAGTGTTCTGTTCCAGTCCAGTGCGCTCTGTCTAGCTGTTTTTGAAAACAAGACACATCTTATGTAAATGCTTGGGGTCAGGTGACTCCAACACCAGTCTACTTATACAAGATGTCCAGTTGAGACAGATTAATCCACTATTCGTTTAGGCAACCAACTAACTAGTCAATTTTAAAAGTTTAGTACCTCTTTAGTATAAGTCAGACCCATATTAGTGAATGTTTAAATGTTTTTTAAGGACAGTCCATTATAGTGGACACTATGAGGTTTAAAATATGAACTAAATGTGACCATGTTTAATGCATATTGTTTCTTTCTCTCCCTCTCTTTATTTGTTTCTCTCTCCTTGTGTTCCTCTTTTTTTCGTTGTTTCACCTAATTTGTTCGTCCTCTATATTGCTTTCTGGCCCTCTTGTCTCTTTGTCTATCTGTCTTTCTGCAGTAGACTCAGTGTTGTGTGTGGATGAGGCTGTGAGAGGGTGAGTGTATCAGGATGACGATGAAAGGCTTGTCCTCCAGCCGCAGCCACCACCACACACTCACACACTGCGACCCATCCTACGAGTCTTTGACCCTCCGCCACGACCGACGGCCTTATGTCCTTAACCAGGCCCACCCGACCGACCACAGCTTCTATGGATGCCAGTCTGATCTGGCCAGCAGCACATTTCCACGTCGACATTACGGCTCGCATCACGAGCTTAAGGACGAATGCGCCATAGTGCCCTATGTGGGACCGGGGGGCATAGCCGGAGGAACTGGGGGTGGGTGCGGCCCATGCAGCTCGGCTGCCATCCCATCATCCCTGCTGGAGAAGTTTGACCAGCAGCAACCAGTGAGAAAGGATGGGTATCACACGTTGCAATACAAACGGACTGCGGCGCTGGAGCACCAGCGCAGTGACAGTCCTGGGCGTATACGCCACCTCGTACACTCCGTCCAAAAACTATTCACCAAGTCCCATTCCCTGGAAGGTCCCAGTCAACGCAGCCTCAACGGAAACGACCCCGCCATCCCAGCCAATGCAATGGCTACGGCTATATCCCATCCGAATGTTTCCACCACAACTATAGGCACCCTGCACAAGTCGTCCAGCAACAAGCGGGGGAAAAACAAGGAACGCAGTCGCTCCGAGCCCAAACCTCGTGCACGAACACCCGGGTCGGGTTACTGGAGCTCCGACGACACTCTAGACAGGGAGATCTGCCTTTACCACCAGCATCAACCCTCAGGAGTCATGACCATGGGCCGGCATCCGGACAAATCCCAGTCCCACTACTTCTTGGGACAGAGCTACAACACACTAGGAGGGGGACACTCGTCCCTGAAGACCTCACGAAGCAACAATGACGTTGGAAGTTGCTCCACTTGCTCCAACCCCACAGGAGGCGCTCTGACCTTCAGAGGCCCGATGTCAGTAGACCAGGCTGGGCCGCTCGTCAAGAAGAGCTCCTGGTCAAGCACACTAACGGTGAGCAGGGCCCGAGAGGTGTACCAGAAGGCCACTGTCAATATCGATAAAGCTCTAGTCAAAGCACAGACCTGCCAGCAGGGACGAACCTGCCAGTTTTTACAGGTAGGAGAGAGACTTCTCCTCTCTTTATAAGCACGACCATCATCACCTTTGTCATTTCATCTGTGTCATCAGGTCAGCTTCCACACCTCATTCGTTTCTGCTGAGGAGTCATTTGGTTTCTTGGTGTGGAAGGTGTGACATCTTTTCATCTTGTGCTTCATCTCTCTCCACGTTTTCCATCTTTCAGCGCATGATATTCCTGCTCTGTTTGCATGTTTTTGAAGAGTAAACATATTGTATGCATGTGCATGTCTTTGTCTGAGCATGTTATAGGGGCCGTTCACCCAGGATGCATTTTTGCATCTGTCCGCTTTGTAAATTTTTTTTCTTTGATAACATACTAGAATGTCTTTGACCATTTTAAAACATCTTGCTGGGTTTTAAATGTTTCTATGAAAATAAGTTAGACTGCAGGTTACAAACCTGCAACTCATTTGCGAAACTCACCATTTAAAAATTGTTTTTGTATGCAATAAGGATGTCTTTGACCGTTGTGACGTGTCTCGCTGGTTTGTAATTGTTTCATATGAAAAGTGCTAAATGGACATCTGTGACCGTTGTAACAGGTCTTGATACATTTTTTATAGTTTTTCTATGAAATCATGATGGATTGATGCCTCATCATGATGCCTCAATTAATAATGCCTCAATAAACTCCTAATTTTTTTGCTTATTAATAGTTAGTAAGGTAGTTAAAGGGATGGTTCACCCAAAAATGTAAATTCGGTCATTAATTACTCACCCTCATGTTGTTCCAAACCTGTAAGACCTTCGTTCATCTTCGGAACAAAAATTAACATATTTTTGATGCAATCCGAAAGCTTTCTGACCCTCCATAGACAGTGTTCTGAAGATGAACGAAGACCTTACAGGTTTGGAACGACATGAGGGTGAGTAATTAATGACAGAATTGTCATTTTTGGGTGAACTATCCCTTTAAGCTTATGTATGGGGATGGATTAATGGATCTAAAATATGTTCATGCAGAATAAGGTTTTGTAAGTAATAATAAACAGCCAATATGCTTGTAATATGCATGCTAATAAGCGACTAATTAATAGTGAGAAGTGGTCCCTAAACTAAAGTGTTACTGACATATTTAATGAGTAAAATGCATCATGCTCTTTTTTTTTATTCCACTGGGCCTCTGTCTAGCTGTTTTTTTTTAGCATATTAACAACACATCCTGTATGGATGGTCCCTTAATAAAGGTGCTTCAAAAGGTTCTTCAAGCGATGCCATAGAAGAACCATTTTTGGTTCCACAAAGAACCATTGAGTCAAAGGTTCTTTAAAGAACCATCTCTTTCTTACCTTTTTATAATCTGAAGAACCTTCTTTCGCCACAAAGAACCTTTTGTGAAACAGAAAGGTTCTTTAGATGTTAAAGGTTCTTTATGGAACCATTTAGACAAAAAGGTTCTTCTGTGGCATCGTGAAGCACCTTTATTTTTAAGAGTGTACAATGCCAGTGTTGTTGAATGTATTAACATATGCTCAGGACTGACCTGCTGTGTTTTAGCGGCACTGAATGTGACAGTTTAAAATTAACTCGGAGACCATGGCTTGTGTTTTGATTTCTTTGTTGTGGACTAATGCTGTGTGATGGAGACATCATAAACAAATAAGAGAAGGATAACTGAGAAAAATTTCAGCCTGCAGCCCTGGAGATCAGCGACTGTTTGTGTGAAGATTAAGAGGGAAAAAATTTATTTTGTTTGTCCTTTTGCTATCTCTCTCTGTCTCTTATGTTCCCTATGTGACACAATTATTGAGTCTTAGAAAAAAGGAAAGTGATGGAGAAAGCAGAAAGGGAGGGAGGAGAACAGAGGAAAAGAGTGAGGTGCATGTAGAATGGAGAATTGAGAGAAAAGAACAGAAGAGGAGTTAAATATGGTCAAGGTCAACTAATTTGAAGTGACCATGTCTGCTACAAAATGACACCATAAAAATAGTCTATACTACTTGTACGCGGTATAAAAAGAGGCTTTGTGATGATTAGGAAAGAAAGTAATCATAAACAAACAAATGAAATATTTGCTCGTTTATTTAATTTATTACTGTTATTAATGTTGTTGTTATTAAATGTAAACTTTGCACCATTTTGATTTACACATTTAGAGCAGAAATTCAATTTTAATTTTTTGTTTAGGTTGAATCTTTCTAACCTTCTTAATTTCTTTCTTTTATAATAATAATAACATACTGTTGTTGTTGTTATTAATATATTTTTACAGAAAGAAAGAACATTTATCGTTGTTGTTGTTGTTGTTAGAAAGAAAGAAATATTAATAAAACAGATTAAAGATTAAACTTCAATAGAAAACTTCAGTGTAAATGCTGCTTTAAATGTTTAAATCAAAGATGTACGCGGATACGTTGTTTACTTTTATGAGGGGCCGTACAAGCCATAATTCATTCTGGCACTCTCACACACCCTACATTCTCCTTTCACATACATATATTCTTGCTTTCACATACTTGCATTCTCCTTTCACATGCATACATTTCTACTCTCGCACACATACATTCTCCTTTCACATACATATAGAATGTATGTATGTCTGAAGAAAATATGTGTATGTAAGAGAAGAATGTATGTATGTGTGAGAGAGAGTATAGTGGAAACGGAAGGAGTATAGTGGAAACGGAAGGAGTATAATGGAAACGGAAGGAGTATAATGGAAACGGAAGGCAGGTCAGGCGCGATCAGGGTCACCGGGACAGGTCATGATCAGCATGGCTGACGTAGATGAGGCGGCCGCATAAGTATTTCAGCAAGCTATTTGGATTAAAAAATATATATATTATCATCGTGAAAAGGTTACATGGCCTCGTCCCTTGAGCGAGTTGTGATTGAGGACGCGGGCTCAGCCTCAATCGAGTTGCCAGATACACGTATTATAAGCGTTTATGGATTTTTTTTTCGGAGTGTCTATTTACACT
>NW_015641030.1:209169-210900 GCF_001515625.1 Sinocyclocheilus rhinocerous | reverse complement strand
TGGTTCAACCGTAATTTTACGAAGCTACGAGAATACTTTTTGTGCGCAAAGAAAGCAAAAATAACGACTTTATTCAACAATACGTCTCCTCCGCGTCACCCTGGTGCCATTTTGGAGAGTGTCAAATACGTATGCAACGTATGTACGCGGATACGTTGTTTACTAGTGGAAACGGAAGGCAGGTCAGGCGCGATCAGGGTCACCGGGACAGGTCATGATCAGCATGGCTGACGTAGATGAGGCGGCCGCATAAGTATTTCAGCAAGCTATTTGGATTTTAAAAAAAATATCATCGTGTAAAGGTTACATGGCCTCGTCCCTTGAGCGAGTTGTGATTGAGGACGCGAGCTCAGCCTCAGTCGTGTTTCCAGATACACGTATTATAAGCGTCTATTGTTTTTTTTCCCGGAGTGTCTATTTACACTAAGTGCAAATAGCCCGCCATGTTGATAGAGGCTATTTACAGTAGCTCCACCCACAAATGTGTTCAGTCGTGTTGCCAGATACACGTTTTATAAGCGTCTATTGTTTTTTTTTCGGAGTGTCTATTTACACTTAAGTGCAAATAGCCCGCCTTGTTGATAGAGGCTATTTACAGTAGCTCCACCCACAAATGTGTTATAAGGATAGTCAACACTATAAAAGACGGCAATTAATCGCCAGCTTCAGTGGCGTAGATGGTAAAGTGCGCATTGTTGTCTTTTTGAAGCGATCGACCCGGGTTCGAATCCGCCTTTTACCGAACTTTTTTTCTTCCTTTTCAAATCTCATATCACATCGGAAAGGCATTTATTTTCAATAAAAATGAAGGAAACAATCAAAAAGTTGAAGATAAAGTATCGGGTAGGGTTAGGGAGGGCTTTATTGTCCCAATAAGGTGGCATCCATTTAATTTAATAATTTCAAATAATAATTTAGGCTACACTCAATACGTTATTACTGCATACTGTTTTATAACGTACTATAATACTGAGGTGCAGATAATTGCCACTATTTGCAATAAGTAGTATAAATAGCAGAAATTCCTGCTATTTTAACATAGTGTAAATAGAATATATGGCTATCACTTAGTGTAAATAGCATATTAAAAATACTGCTATTTTCACTTACTGCAAATAGCCGCTGCGAATAGTCACGCAAGCGGAGAAAATACTGTACCAGACAGAACAAATTAATTGTTTGCGATGCTCGAAATACTGAAAGAAAATCATAATTATGGAATTAGGGTGGGGGTTAATATGGATGTATCTCTGAGGAGAACTGAACACTGGGCCGGACTGTGTGGCGGCGGGGTCTGGATTTGAAGGGAGGCTGCTGCTGGAGGAGCTTCTGTTGCACCACCTGTGTGGTTGTGGTGGTGCCTGTGGGGATGACCTGCACCTGGGCCTGTGCCGAACCTGCTGCGGGTGCTGCCTTTTCTTCAGAAAAGTTTCGATGGCATTTTCTTTTTCCTCTTACCTTCGTTAAATACATATTAAAGAAGTGTCAATAAGCGCAGCACTGCATACAGTAATTACCCAGAAAACGCTATATTGCTACTGTTCTATAAGCGCCACCTGCTTTCAGAGATTGAATTTGCATTTTCATCAGAATCAGAAAGAGCTTTATTGCCAAGTGTGTTACACACACAAGGAATTTGTTTTGGTGTCAGGAGCTTCCAGTACAGAAAGTAGCCTACAGACATAGTGCAGACATACATATAATTAAGGTAATAAAACACTAATAATAATA
>NW_015641030.1:194490-208402 GCF_001515625.1 Sinocyclocheilus rhinocerous | reverse complement strand
AAATAAATAAATAAAAGTAATAAAAACTAAATAAATTGTCAACGAGTATGGGAATCGGCTCATTTGATTGTAAAAAAAATAAATAAATCGGCAATTGGAATCGGTCACGAAAAATCCTGATCAGTGCATCCTTAACTGGAATAGTTAGACCTACCTGAAAAACCTGAAAAAGCATGCTTCATTTCAGTTTTATCTTTGAACTATCGTTCCTATTTGTGCAAAATGGTTATCATTTATTACAATACAATGTTACAGTCAACAATGAAAACAATAAGTCTTATTTATTGATTGTGGCTAGGCCTGTGAAAATTTTGCCAGGGCAAGTAAAAAATTGAAACCACTGGCCAAACCGGGCCAGTAGAAAATTTCCTTAGCGTTGAGACCTGTCAATACGATCAAAATCAGTATCATAACACTTGTACACAGATCTGTAGAACACGTAGGTTACATAATGATATTTTAAAATGAAAAACTTAAAATATGTACTTGAAAAGAAAACAGGATGACTTTGAACAGTATCATTGTAAAATTGTGAGGAAGAGCTGAGCAAGTCTTGCACGTGTATTTCCTGGTGTGAGAGTGACTTCCTGCTTAAACAGGAAGTAATGGATACCAAAAAAAGATAGAAATGTATGTATGTAAAAGGAGAATGTATATGTGTGAAAGCAGAAATGTATGTATGTGAAAGGAGAATGTAAGTGTGTGTGAGAGAGTAGAAATGTATGTATGTGAATGGAGAATGTAAGTGTGTGAGAGTGCCAAAATGAATTATGGCTTGTACGGCCCCTCATATACGTTCAGATCAAAGCGTAAACAACATATCTGCCTTGAACGAAGGTCTTACAGGTTTGGAACGACATGAGGGTGAGTAATTAAAGACAGAATTTTCATTCTTGGGTGAACTATCCCTTTAAAATATCTTGCATTCAAAGACCGATATTATACAGAGATCATACAATCCTTATAAATAGTGATATTAAAACACATATTAGGCATAATATTAAGAAATGTGTTGTGCAATAACAAAATACTCCAAATAAAGTTTAATTATAGTTTTATATCAGTAAGTCTTAAAAGATATGTCAATAAATATTGGATTTGAAGTATACTTAATATGAAATAAATGTATTTTAAATAAATTATGGCTTTTTTTTTTACTAGGGGATGAAAAGCCATTTTTTCAATGCCAAGTACAAGGGACTAGTGAAGTGTGAGAGAGAGAGAAAGAGAGAAGAAGGGTAAGAGGAGAAGACATTGCAGATAATGGAGTCAGGAGAGATAAAGGAACTAAATAAAAAGGCAGAATTTCTAAGGAGAACTGCCAAAGTGCCCGCATCTGAGCCCCCATCTGCAGTAATGAGAGTCTGTCTGCTAATAGAGTTAGCTTGACTGTAAGTACACTGACTTGCTGTGTATAACTCCAGATGTCTTAGTTGCCAGTAATGCTAAGGTCACGGTCATCCTCATAGTAGCCATAGTTTTCAAGCAGAAGGAGCATTGAGGTACTTTGTTTCCGTTCTGCCTCTCTCTCTGCACTTTTTCCTCATTTCCATCCTCTTTAAAAAAAAAAAAAACTTAGCACTCCGTAGAGAGTGGATCCTTTCCCCTGGTCAGAACAATATCTCTCTTTGTGCCCCTTTCTCTTCTGTTTTCGGTGACGGAGGATAGGTTGTTGGCTTCGCCCCCTAGTAGAGCGTGTGAAAAAGAGGGGAACGCGTGAAAGAATTGCTTTAGCATGCGATGCACATCACGGAGCGAGCCTGAAGCCGGGCTCACTAGGTCTCCTTCACTGACCACTAAAAATGGTGGTAGATTTGAAAAGAATCCGAGCCGTGCCTGGATAATATGAAATGATTGTTATTCATCTCAGAGAGGTGAGAGGCTTTTGAGGTGAGGGTTTGAGAGGTACACATTATGTGCGTCGTACATGAATACTGCAAGTGGGTGTAAAATGTTTTCAAGATCATTTTCAGGTAATGATGTTGGTTATGCAGAAGTCAATATTGCTTTTTGTAGGAGCAGCAGGTGTTAGTGTGTGGGTATGGGTGGCATAAGGCCATGCGCGTTATGCCAGAATGCGCTTTTAGCTTTTTAAGTGCTGTATTATCTGATGTATCAAAGAGGTTTTATGTTATAGAGATAATGTGGGAAAAGATTGAGAAGTCATAATCATAGCTGTGTCATGTAGTTCAGCTGGGAGGGGTTCTGGTTAATACATTAGAATAAGGACACAGTAAGCATTTGTGATGTACAAGTTAACAGTTAGTCATTTGTAAAGCATTTTTTATGTTTTGAAACATTGATCATCAGCACATCATTTATGCATGGACAGTTGCAATGCATTACTCTTGATGGTTTGGGACATATACAGGTGCATCTCAATAAATTAGAATGTCGTGGAAAAGTTCATTTATTTCAGTAATTCAACTCAAATTGTGAAACTTGTGTATTAAATAAATTCAATGCACACAGACTGAAGTAGTTTAAGTCTTTGGTTCTTTTAATTGTGATGATTTTGGCTCACATTTAACAAAAACCCACCAATTCACTATCTCAACAAATTAGAATACTTCATAAAACCAATAAAAAATTTTTTTGTGAATTGTTGGCCTTCTGGAAAGTATGTTAATTTACTGTACATGTACTCAATACTTGGCAGGGGCTCCTTTTGCTTTAATTACTGCCTCAATTCAGCGTGGCATGGAGGTGGTATGGAAGCCCAGGTTTCTGTGACAGTGGCCTTCAGCTCATCTGCATTTTTTGGTCTCTTGTTTCTCATTTTCCTCTTGACAATACCCCATAGATTCTCTATGGGGTTCAGGTCTGGTGAGTTTGCTGGCCAGTCAAGCACACCAACACCATGGTCATTTAACCAACTTTTGGTGCTTTTGGCAGTGTGGGCAGGTGCCAAATCCTGCTAGAAAATGAAATCAGCATCTTCAAAAAGCTGCTCAGCAGAAGGAAGCATGAAGTGCTCCAAAATGTCTTGGTAAACGGGTGCAGTGACGTTGGTTTTCAAAAAACACAATAGACCAACACCAGCAGATGACATTGCACCCCAAATCATCACAGACTGTGGAAACTTAACACTGGACTTCAAGCAACTTGGGCTATGAGCTTCTCCACCCTTCCTCCAGACTCTAGGACCTTGGTTTCCAAATGAAATACAAAACTTGCTCTCATCTGAAAAAAGGACTTTGGACCACTGGGCAACAGTCCAGTTCTTCTTCTCCTTAGCCCAGGTAAGACGCCTCTGACGTTGTCTGTGGTTCAGGAGTGGCTTAACAAGAGGAATACGACAACTGTAGCCAAATTCCTTGACACGTCTGTGTGTGGTGGCTCTTGATGCCTTGACCCCAGCCTCAGTCCATTCCTTGTGAAGTTCACTCAAATTCTTGAATCGATTTTGCTTGACAATCCTCATAAGGCTGCGGTTCTCTCGGTTGGTTCATGCCATGCCGAATTGAGGCAGTAATTAAAGCAGAAGGAGACCCTACCAAGTTATTGAGTACATGTACAGTAAATGAACATACTTTCCAGAAGGCCAACAATTCACTAAAAATGTTTTTTTTTTTATTGGTCTTATGAAGTATTCTAATTTGTTGGTGGGTTTTTGTTAAATGTGAGCCAAAATCATCACAATTAAAAGAACCAAAGACTTAAACTACTTCAGTCAGTGTGCATTGAATTTATTTAATACACGAGTTTCACAATTTGAGTTGAATTACTGAAATAAATGAACTTTTCCACGACATTCTAATTTATTGAGATGTACCTGTAACTTCTTAAATATACCAGTGGTAAATGAGTTTTCATTGGTTTATTAGATTTAGAAAAAAAGATTTACATAGTATATGCAAATATTTTATACACATTTATAAACATTTTAAATAATGAATATACATATATAATGAAACATTTAAACAATATAAATATTTTGTACACACATATGCATATAATTAGGTTACATGTCTTCAGGTTTCCATCCATTGCATTTTTACAGTATTTTTGTATAATATTTCAACTTGATTCTATGATTTTTTTTCTCCAATTTTAATAGTTTTCAGATTTTTTGTTTATGTTTTCAGAAGTTTGTTCATCAGTGTTTAAATTATATATATACGGTGTATATATATATATATATATATATGACTACAGGTTGTGACTTAGTTGGCAATTAAACTTTCAAAAGCATACGTTTTTAATTTTAGTGTGTTAAAATGATTTACAGTGTTTATATGCATTTCTAAACTAATTACTATTTGGTGAGTTAACAGCTGTTTACAAAACATTTATTCATTAATTTATTTGTTTTATTATATGCCTAGTTATTAAATATGAAAGTTATTATGTCACCACTTAAACAAAAATTTGAATTAATTTTTAAAATTAAAATTAGTTGAAGTACTAAAATTTACAAAAAAAAAGTCCTCTGGAAAAAAAGTACTCGGATCCAAAACAAGCCGTTTTCTGAGGGTTATTACATAAATGCCTTTTTATTGATGATGAGGACATTTTTAAGTTATGAAACTTACAGGATGTATTAAGCATACAAAAACCTCTTCTGTGTCAAAAGATCAAGGGAAATTTGGTTTGTCATGTCATGACCCCTTTAATACTATAGTAATACATAAATAATACTTAAACACTGCCACCATTTATATATAAATAATATATATTGATAATTACAATTTGCAACTGTTTATAAATTAGTGTGCTCATTAATGTATGTTTGAATGATCATATGAATTTATATTTATTCTTTATTATCTAATTGTTTAGTTGATTTCATTTATTGTCTAATTTATTCTCTATTATCTGTCTACATCATGCACTGCTTTATTGCTTGTCGTTATAATTAAGTCTTACTGGCAGATCAGGTGTTTATGAGAAGCTAACTTTCTCTCGCTCTCTGCAGGTTCCTCAGGATGAGTGGGGTGGCTTCTCGTCTGTGGGTCAGGATGACGAGATCCCGTGCAGGAGGATGAGGAGCGGCAGCTACATCAAGGCTATGGCAGAGGAGGACAGTGGAGACTCAGACTGCAGCCCTACACCCTCACCCAAAGTCCAGGCCCGGAGAGCCAGCTACCTGAAAGCCACTCAGCCCTCCCTCACCGAGATGACCACACTCAAGTGAGTCTGGAAACGTATTAGCTTGTGCATTTTGTTGCCGTGAAATCACATGGGAAATTAAATACATGTGCTGTATGTGTACGTCTGGTGTGCAGGTGCGTGGACCCTGCCGAACCGTCTGCAATTTCAATGAACCGTCATCTTCTCTGGGGTCATTTTAAACATGGTATTTTACAGGCGTTCCACCCGCTCCGCATCTCTAAGTGCTGTTGGGATGGGACTCTGGAGACAGTGTAGTCCCGTCCTTAAATCCACCTCTGTTCACACACAAATGCATACACACTTACTCAGTGCAATTTCATATAAAATCCCTTCATGTCCTGAGACTCTTACCACTACAGTGAAATCCTTTCACTCTCCCCTATTTTAAAAATTCAACAGAACAAAGCCATTTCAAAGGGAATTTTCCTTTGCCTTTAAAGTTCCTTCCAAGTCCTTTCATTTTTCAGTTGCACACCGTTATATCGTCTGAAAGTGGGTCTTTTTTAATGCGGGAACTGATCTTGGCTTCAGTATTTATGTTAAAACCTCACATGCATATTGCAATTATAGCCGTGTACTACAGTGACAACATATCCTACTTAGAATGTATACAATGAATTGAGTCACTTTTAGGATCCCACAGACTTATTCATGAGAGCAAACTGATTTGCATTATAAAGAGAATCAACACACGCTTTTAGTTCTGTGTGTGTGAATGTGCGCTTTTGTGTGTAAACTTTGCAAACAAAGCATTCGTATAATGTGGGCATCATTTCTGTGACAACAGCATATGCTCATCAGTGCAGTGTAAAAATTTAAGTGCTCTTTTTTTAAAGAAATGAATCAATTTTAGCGTCCAGTTCTCGCTATTAACAAACCATTAACTATGACTTTTGCCTCAATAAACTATTAATTTGCTGCTTATTAGTAGGTACAGTAGTTATTAAGTTTAGGTATTGGGTAGGATTAGGGATTTAGAATATGGTCATGCAGAATAAGTACTAGTAAACAGCTATTATGTTATTAATAGGCATGCTAATAATCAACTGGTTCATAGTGCGACTTTGTCCCTATACTAAAGTGTTACCAAATTAATACTTTTATTCAACAAGAATGCATTAAACTGATGAAAAGTGACAGTAAAATAAATGTTACAAAAGAATTCAATTTCAAATAAATGATGTTCTTTTGAACTTTCATATTCATCAAAGGTTTGTGGGGGGAAATGTATTGTAGTTTCTACAGAAATATTAAGCAGCACAACTGTTTTGAGCATCAAGTCAGCATACTAGAATGATTTCTGAAGGATCATGTGACACTGAAGCCTGGAGAAATGATTAATGAAAATTCAGCTTTTGCCATTGCAGGAATAAATTACATTTGAAATTAGTATAAAATAATCTGATTTTGCTGTATTTTTGATCAAATAAATGCATGTTATAATAATTTCTATGTATAAGCATGACAATTCAAATTGTATATTTAATTTACTCAAGCATATGATACAAAAGAATTCAATTTCAAATAAATGATGTTCTTTTGAACTTTCATATTCATCAAAGGTTTGTGGGGGGAAATGTATTGTAGTTTCTACAGAAATATTAAGCAGCACAACTGTTTTGAGCATCAAGTCAGCATACTAGAATGATTTCTGAAGGATCATGTGACACTGAAGCCTGGAGAAATTATTAATGAAAATTCAGCTTTTGCCATTGCAGGAATAAATTACATTTGAAATTATTATAAAATAATCTGATTTTGCTGTATTTTTGATCAAATAAATGCATGTTATAATAATTTCTGTTTAAGCATGACAATTCAAATTGTATATTTAATTTACTCAAGCATATGATGTCATCAGTGTTCCAAATGAATTCATTTTGAACTCTTCAGATACTCCCTTCTCAGTGTGTAGGGAACGGGAAACACTGAGTAGGGTCCCTGTCATGTGCTCTTAATCTTTTCCTGCTCGACAGGAAGTGCCGCAGCATTGAATATTTATAATCAGAGCGTTGTGCCTTGAACTCAAATATGGACACACGCATTCAAACATACATATACATACTCCTGTACACACACGTACATGAAACTGGGGTGATAAATAATGCATAATAAAAAAGGAAATTTCTAAACCTATGAACCATAAACGCACTTTCTGTTCAGAAATGCAGTAATACAGTAGACATACACACTCATGTGTGTTTAAACAACCGCATGTATATTAGAGAAACAAAATGTTGCGTTATATAATAAATATGCAATCCCCTGAGGCCTGTGCTCATTATAGACAGATATTTCCTTTATTTCTGCAAAACAGTTCCACAGATGTGGGACCTGAGTCATACAGTATCTATTTTTTTGTACAAATTTTACCAATTTTTAATAAACAGTCAAATTTAGTCAAAACACGCATAGTAAATATTCAATATTTGTTTATTTTATATGATTAGTTATAAAAATTTAATTTTAGTTGATGATAATGTGTCATTCTTTAATAGGCCAGTGTCATTATTTACGTATATTAAAATTAACTATAATGTTTTGTTTAAATAATTGAACCATGTTTAAATAATTTAAAAATTTTAAATATACCAATGATTTATCTACAACATATAACATGTGAAAAACTGTCTTTGTAAAAAGCTGAGCTCCTGAAATAACAGCATATAATGAGAATACATGAGCGTTGTCCTATTTTTTCCGCAAGATCTAATTGTGTATGCTTTCCTTCTCATAGTACACTTCAGCAAACTTAAACTATTTCGTTGTTTTTCCATCAGTTGCTGCTTTAATTGATTTCATCCACTGTCATCTCTTCCTCTAAATATATTCTTGTACTTTTCCTGCATTCTTCCCTGCTCTTTGTTTTTCTGTTACTCCCTCTCTCTCTACATTCCTCACTCCAGTGAAGAATGACTAACGTGTGCTTTTTTTCTCGCTGTAACTGCATACTATTTTAAGAGCCACATCCATAATTAAAATTGACTCGACCTGAAGGGATAGAATGTGTGTTTGTGTGCGTTCATGTTTTAATGTGTTTCTGTGCTCATATTTCAAAGAACTGATTGCCCATCCACATGTAAACACAAACAGTCAAATGCTAGTACTAATTGTCAGGAGGTCATGTTTACACTGGTGTCACATATATGAAGAATACACTAACACACACACACACAAAACCAGGTCGAGTTGTTTTTAGGTCAGCAGTAATGAGTATGAAATATCTGTTGGAGGAAAACCATAGGAACGTGATGAATGAGTGTGAGTTACAAGAGTAATCTCACCCCTCATTAAATACTTGTACACCTGTTCTCGCTGTCTCTCTGTTTGCAGGATCAGTACGGAGTCCCATTCCCCCAAGCTGCAGATCCGGAGTCACAGTTACCTGCGAGCGGTGAGTGAGGTTTCGATCAACCGCAGTTTGGACAGTCTGGACCCGGCCGGTCTGCTGGCCTCGCCCAAATTTCGTTCCCGAAATGAGAGTTACATGAGGGCCATGAGCACCATCAGCCAGGTTGGTCATTGCCCCCTTCGTTCTCTGGTGGAAATCGCCATTAAGATGCTGATCTTACACCAGTGGGAAACAACAACTGGGCCTGGATCAGACCCTAAGGGTGATTTCCAACCAAAGCCTTCCTCAATCAACGTCAGCCTTCAAGAAGGTTTGCAAAGGGGAGGAAAACATGCAAACGAAAATAAGTTATATTTTTGCTCAATTTTTGCTCAATCCCATTAATCATCTCATGGAATCCTTTATCATCTCTTCATCCATGCATTATTCAGATTCCTAATTCGCGTACTATCAGTATGGTATGGAAGATTAGGATTAGCATCACAAATTGTAGGTTTGTGTATACTGTTTAAGGTGCCTAAGTTAGTGTACTTCTTTACAATTAGAGTCCTTGCACACTGAGTCAGAAATTGTATGCGTTTTATTTTTTTTATTTTTTTATTTTTTCCCGTATCGGTCATCCTTTCCTATCAAAATGTTTGCTACAGATGCGAAAACGCAGAAAATCGAACCTGATCCATTTTTTATTTATTTTTTTATGACAGACGAAAGTTTCGGAGGCAGTGTGTAAACGTGATTGACACAACGTGGGGTCGTATTTATTTTTTAACGTGCGAAAATTTTGAACGAGAATTTCGGACTCAGTGTGCAAAGACCTTAAGACTAAAGCCCCAAGTATACTTCAGTTTTGACACGAATATTAGTGAATGCATACAGCCGAACACATTATTACTGTTTGCAACTGTTATTCTGATTCTATTAATTCTACTAATTAAAGTAGTTTGTTGGTATTATTCCGTTATTTTAGTAGTTTGCTGTTATTCATTCTCTTCTTTTTTTTCTGTGAAACATTGGCACAGTGTTGCCAACTTTTAGACAAACTAATCAGCTCGCACATACAAAGTTCACATGGTTTTAAAAAAATTGGCTGTGCGTATACGGTATGTGCGTGTTTTGTTGATGAAATTAACATCTTGCACACTTTGCGTGTACCTTATCATACCTTATCGAAGTATACTTTGGGCTTTTAGCTGCCACAGGCTGCTGTTTTAAATGTATAAACGTAAAAGTTCAGTTTTACACATTTTCCTCATTAAAACAATTTACCGCCCAAAAACTGTTTACTCACATGAAATTAAGATTTTAGCCATATCAGTTGCCTATTTACAGCTGTTTTATTTACATGGGAGCGGGCCCTGCCATTTTGAGATCACATGACTAACTGAATACTAACCGAATACTAAACTGAATTGGTGGTGGACGAGGAGATACCCCCCTCAAAATGTAGAGCACTTTGAGTGCTTAGAAAAGCGCTATGTAAATGTAATGAATTGTTACTATTATTACTTACTTTATTTCTGTTACCCTCTTTTTATTGCTCACTTTTACTCAGAATAAATTAATTGCAAACAGACCATTACAAAGAGCATTTCTACAATGGCATCTATAACTAAAACTAGCATTTTTGTGTAATGCTGCCTCCACACACCTAGATGTCAGTAAAAGTCCAAGATGATTACCATATCAGACAGTGCAAGAGTTGGCTAGATGCTTACAGAAATATTCAAACACAGTCCCTTGCTGCGTCCCAATTCACATACAATCCGCTCTATTTAGTAATGCGAAATAAGAATTGGTGTGTCCCCAAATTGGAGTATCTTGAAATGAGTATCTCTCAGAGGTACCCAGATGTTTTTATTTTTTTCTATTTCCAGTGAAATTTCGAATTACAGATCCATGCACACTCTAACGGCTAAAACTGGCCACAACCCATTGTATGTTGGACACAGATTTGTTTAGAACTACAAACATAAATAAAGAAAGTGTTAAAAACTACAAACATGGCAGATAGAGAGATTGAAATAAAAGCGTTTACATGGTCACATGACACATGAATTTCATTCATACTACACACATTCATACTATGCAGAACATACCTTTTTAGCAGTCACAAAGTGCATTTTTCATCAAATGTAGTATGTAGTAAATGTACTCACTATGCGATTTCAGATATAGTTAAGCGGTGTTCAACAAAAAGATATGTGGTGTCAAGATGCAGTTTTACGATGCAATATTTTGTCCCAATACTGCTGACTTACTAATCTACTCAAAATATGTATTTTCCCCATCACCAACAAGTACGTACTAGTAAAAGACTTCAAGCGTCTACTCTGTCAGAATGAGCTGTAACTGGAGGAGTATATGCTAGTAACAAAATATTAAGTGTGTAGAGATGAGTTCTCATGTTAACTGTTAGTTTTAATGCTTGACAGTAATTTTCACGGTGGTGTCAGTAAAGCCTTTTAAGCAATTTTAAGTGGTGTTCTTCCTTGTTAGCATGTGTAGCTAAGGGATTTTCAAGGTGAGTTTTCAGGATTAGTGTCCGTTGCCATGGGATTTTAAGGTGAGTTTTCAAGATTAGCTTCTGTAGCCCTGGGATAAGGTAACGGGCAGCGTTTACAACCAAGACAATTTTAAGGTGAGTGTTCAGAGCCTGACAGCTCACTCAGACAGACAACAGCCCTAACCTTTTAAAGAGCTGCTTCCTCCAACCCGCAAAAAAAGACACTGCCCTCAGGCATGTGTGTGAATGTGCGTCTTTTCTGCTCCCTGAGGATATATCAGTCATTTCAGTTACAAAAAGCTCCGTCTGCTCACCAAAAAAAATATTATTTATATGTGTATATTGAATGTGTGTGCATGTGTTTGCATTGTATGTGTGTACAGGCATACATATTTGTTGGTGTAGGTGTGTAGGGTTTTGGGGGTTTTATTGCTACTAGATGATTAGCAAATCTTGGTGCCTGTCTTTCTTCCTTTAGCCAGTGACAAACACTCAGCTTTCTATTCCTCCAATCACAACTCACTATTAGTCCTCCAGTCACAGAATTCTCCAAAAAACCTGTTTCCACTTTCTTTCCAACCTTAAATCATGAGACCCCTTCCTCTCATAAGTTTCTGTCTAAATCCAGTCACACTAATTACACTACTGTATTATAGAATTAGCACTAAAATAAAGGTGCTTCACGATGCCATAGAAGAACCTTTTTGTCTAAGTGGTTCCATAAAGAACCTTTAACATCTGAAGAACCTTTCTGTTTGACAAAAGGTTCTTTGTGGTGAAAGAAGGTTCTTCAGATTACAAAAAGGTAAGAAAGAGATGGTTCTTTAAAGAACCTTTGACTGAATGGTTCTTTGTGGAACCAAAAATGGTTCTTCTATGGCATCGCTTGAAGAACCTTTTGAAGCACCTTTATTTTTAAGAGTATAGTGATGCAGCCACACCTGATTTTGCTTTCACTTCTACAGATTTCCTCCCCTCTGCACTCCTTTTTTTCTGTTCTGTTATCTGTATTAGTGTGTTTAACCCTTATCGTTGAAGATGCAGCTTGGCTGTTAGAGGGTTAAATCGAGCCTATGACAAATGACTGCTCAGGATTCGCAATTTGCACATTTTCCCCTGACAATTGTTTATACATCAATATTTAACCAATTACTAATTCCAGCTGTGATGTTTACTCATTTTGGTATTTATGGGTGTCATGACATTTTAAGCTGCAACGATGTCATTAAGTTGATTACAAGTAAATCTATGTTAAAGTCGAATGACTTTTTTTTTCTTATTAAACACACTAATACACCTAGTGTTTTTTTATTCTTTGTGATTTTCTGTGTTGCTTTTGTATTTTGTAAAACCTTTGTATGGTTATTTTCCAACGCTAAAAAGGTGGGCATGGCAACAAAGCACCCTTGATTGTGAATGCATATATCTGCTGTGTAGTATTTTTATTTAATTATTTTTAATAATAATAATAATAATAATATAATTATTATTATTGTTATTGTTGGTATTTTAAATGATATATTATATTAACATAATTATATTAATATAGTTGAATTATATTAACACAATATGTAGATTTTATTATTTATTTATTATTTATTATTTTTTACATTTGTATGAATATTTTGTATTGTATATTATGCATTATTGTTGATTATATCTAGGAAACAATAATATTAATAATACAATATATATTCTTATTTACAAATTAAAATTAATCAATCAATCAAATATATATATATAGTGAATCTATTGTTTATAGTAAGATGACTATGGTAAAAACATTTAGTTTTTCCGCAATATGAACAAATTGTTCATTTTCAACCCTTGGTTAATTTAATATTTGGTTATCTTGTGCCATATTTCACACTTTTCATCCCTTTCCATACCTTTAGTAGGCCTTTACTGCAATTCTTGAACAGGTTTTCATAACTCAGGACTAAAAGTCATGCTAAACATCTTTGAAAATGTATGAAAGGTTGCCTAGGGTTAAAATTTAACTTAATCTAGGGTTAATCTTAGCATGAAAAGTCAAATGTGTTTTTATAGATCTTTAGTAAAGTAGCATTTAACAACTTCGTATGACCTCACTAGATTCCTCTGCCTTCTTACAATGATTTAAAGTCATTTTACATTAGTAAGACTTGAGCTAACATCTTGAAACCTGCTCATTCAGCCAGGAGTGTTTAAATGCTACTATCCCACCACAGAAGGGTGAAGGGGTAATATGACAGCATGTGGTGACGCGTTGTCTCCCCCTGCAGGTGAGCGAGGTGGAAGTAAACGGGCAGATTGAGGCTGTGTGTGAGAGTGTGTTCAGTGAGATGGAGTCTAAGGCCGTGGATGCTCTGGATCTTCCGGGGTCCGGATGCTTCCGCATGAGGAGCCACAGTTACGTGCGGGCCATCGAAAAGGGTTGCTCGCAGGAGGAAGAAGAGAAGAGAGCGATGTGTCAGGCCATCTCACCACCTCGAACTACAACTGTTAGAACCATCCAGAGCAGTACAGGTACCAGAGCCTTAAAACCTGATAAAACAACTGCTATTACTTAAGTTTTAATAACCGGTTTGTCACTAGGGTTAGTGACATTTTTTTAAATACATGCAATGTCTTAAATATACCTTTTCTATGAGAAACAAGTTTTCAATTTCTATATTAAAATAAATAAATTAATTAATTTTTCATAAGTATAAACACAAAACTGTCCGGGTGATGATTTTGTAACACAGAAAATGTCGAAATATAATAAAAATATAATTTATTGTATTTATTACAAATTATTATAATTATATAAATACGATTTATAGAAGAATAAGGATAATTTTTTTTTTACCTTATTATCATAATTATTATTATATGAATATTTTAAATTATATAATATATATATATATTAGGGGTGCAACGGTTCAACTTACTCACGGTTCAGTTTGTATCACGGTTTT
>NW_015641030.1:190881-194439 GCF_001515625.1 Sinocyclocheilus rhinocerous | reverse complement strand
TATATATATGTATATATATATATATATGTAAATGTTTGATTTTAATAAATCAAAACCACTGGAAAACAGACTTGGCATTAGTAATTAGTTATATATATATATATAATACTAATTACTAATGCCAAGTCTGTTTTTCAGTGGTTTTGATTTATTAAAAAATAATAATTAGGATGCACACTCACATCTGTTCAAGGTATTTGGAAAATATATTAATAATTTTTACTTGTTTACTTATAGTTTAGAAGCACCCTAGGTTCACAGTCTTATGTGAGAAAAAAAAAAAGTTAAATTGCACACTCACATCTGTTCAAGGTATTTGGAAAATATATTAACTTGTTTAACTTGTTTACTTATAGTTTAGAAGCACCCTAGGTTCACAGTCTTATGTGAGAAAAAAAAAAAAAAAAGTTAAATAAATTCACATAAAGAATGAAGATTGCATTTCCTAGAATTTAGCAAATGTTTTAAACTAGATATTTAATAGATATTTAAAGATGTTTAAGATTTTCTTCACATAATTCCTCATTTTAAAAATCAATTTTGTCATTGACCCAACATGACTTTTTGTAAAGTATAGAATTTTAAATGGCTTCATGAATTCCAGACATTCTTTATTGGCATTGATGGTTCCATGAATTACCTTTAATATCCATGGAACCTTTCCATTTCACAAAAGGTTCTTTGTAGTGGAAAATGGTTCTTTAAATTATGAATAAGTTCTTCACACTAAGAAAAAATGTTTATTTTAAGAACTACTCACTGAAAGGTTCATTGGGGAACCCAAAAATGGCTCTTCAATGGCATTGCTGTGAAAACCCTTCTTGAAACATTTATTTTTAAGAGTGTACCGTTGAAAAATGTACAATCTTCCTACTTTCCCTCCCAACAGTATTTTTCTCCTCTTTCCATCCTTCACTCTCTCTGTCACTTCATCTAGAGAGAGCCAAGGTCTCTTCCCTCCTTCTCTCTTGTGCGGCGTGTTGTTTAATTACAGCGATTAGAGAGTCTCATTCTTTCTCCTCGTCACACTGTCATCAGGGTCGTAGTCAGCTAATTAAAAACATTTACAGACAAGTGGGACGAAGGGAGGCCGGAGAGAAAGACAAAGAACTGTTGAGACAAATTAGAATGAGGGAGAGGAAACAGACAGGAACATAATAGATGGAGACGAGATTTGAGGATTTGGGGAATGACTTCTGCATGAAAAAAAAGCTCCATTATTGACTGTGTCCCATGTGTGTGCTTTTTTGTGAACTCTTATTCACAAGCTTAAATCACTGATAAAAAAGTCAATCAGGATTAGACATCATTGCTTTTGCAGGCCATTATTCACTTAAACAAGATTGTTAATCAATTAAAAATCTCAGTTATGCAGTGGACTTTTGAAATGAGGGATTAAAGTCTGCTCTCTGGGTTTGGGTGTTTGCAGTTTATATCATGCAGTTTCTGAGTTAAAGTCATGTATCTTACACTTGGGGACTATTGACTATTGACTATTTTAATCAAATTAATTACAGGGTGCTGAGATTAATTAATCTAATTAATCACAAACTAAATTTAGCTGTGAAAATACCCCCAAAAGATCATTTAAAGCTATTGTTGTGTTACATGTTTAGGCTACAATGGCCTAACATAAAGTATGGAACATAAAAGAAGATAATTTGAGAAACATCTCAATATTTTTTGTTCATGCAATGAAAGTCACTTGTGACCTAAGCAGCTTAGTTATAAACAGTATTCGAAATACATTCTTTTATGTTGTACAAAAGAAAATAAGTCATTCAGGTTTGAAACAACATGAGGGTGAGTAAATGATGACAGAATTTATTTATTTATGGTGAACTATCCCTTTAATTATACCTTTTTTTAATAAATGAAATGATACTCTAAAGAAGAAACTAAAACTACAAGCAGGTGGCGGTAAATGTCTTTATGAGTCGATTCGTTCAAACGTCTGATTTATTCATGAATTCAGTAAACGGCTCTCTCTTGGGCTACTGAATCACTGGTTCACACGATTCGTTCAAAACGCGGGTTCATTCAGAAACTAAACACCACTGTGTTGCTCAGAGACGCACAAAACAATTCTGCTGTGGCTTTTAGGTAATATTTTCGTTGGCAAAATTGAACAAAAACACACACAATTGTGTTTAAAATATAGCACAATATTAACTTCTTATTTACTGAACTGTTGTATAAAATCGTGTTCTTCGTGACAAAAACAGCACTTGAGCGATATTGCTCTGGCTGCTCGTGTGATATGGCTTATCATATGATATAAATAAATACGAGACAAAAACTTATACAGAGGCATTTTTTGCTCCAATATCTTGAATTTTAGGGCATAACTGCATTTATGGAGTTGTTGCCCTGCATCATATTTGTCAACAGTCCACTGTATGAAATGTAAGATGACGTACAGGTCTGGGGGCGGGGCCAGTGCCTTAAAGGGATAGTTCACCCAAAAATGAAAATGTGATGTTTATCTGCTTACCCCCAGGGCATCCAAGATGTATGTGACTTTGTTTCTTCAGTAGAACACAAATTATGATTTTTAAGTCCAGCCGTGCACAAACCGATCGTTTCGTGTCTTAGGACATCAATGTGTCGTCACGAGCCGCAGGGTTTAATTTGGATTTGTCTGTGCATGTTTTTTTTACTCTCATAGATTTTGTTACCATTGCCATGCATTATACGACTGATAGACTGCAACAGCTGGACTTAAAAATCATAATTTGTGTTCTACTGAAGAAACAAAGTGACCTACGTCTTGGATGCCCTGGGGGTAAGCAGATAAACATCAAATTTTCATTTTTGGGTGAACTATCCCTTTAACTGCGATAACATATTTTAATCACGTTATTTTTCATAACTAATTAATTAAGTTAACGCGGGGGGGGTCTAATTCAACATGCCAATCTAACTTAACATTTTCTTATATTGATATTGTTTATTTCTAACTCCTTAACAGCTCATCAGGCTCTTAATGATTTAATCTATGCCATCTTTTGGAATATCTGAAGGCCATGTACCATAGTTCTTAACTGTAGCATTTGTTATAATAAGACTAGCCTATTAATCATTACCAGGCCAATAATGACTTCTTTTTTTAATTAATCAATATAGCATTTGTTATGAAGAAACAACCGCCTGCACATTTAGAACCAATAGCTACAACATGCCACAGTTGTAGCCTAATATAAATCTATAGGGAAAAATCTATTCCCTTAACAGATTATCTAATATAAATTCTACAACAAGTTAGACTAAATTTTACACAATAAATAAGGCTACAATAAAATGTGATAAATTATAGTAAAGGTGGTCATGAGTGGTTTAAAAATATGTTAGTGCTGGTTCAAGACTGTTTTCTCCTCTTCTGTCTCCTCTTCTCCATTCGTCTTTTTTAGTTTATTTGCTTTTTTTAGATACTGTTCGACTTTCTCCATAGCACTTTAAAGTGGCTGTTTCTCTAAATAATTCAAATCACATCTTTGACCATCAGCTTCGCGATAGGAATGGCTAGCGTAAATCTTATCACTCTTCTCGAGCGCGCTG
>NW_015641030.1:185222-190804 GCF_001515625.1 Sinocyclocheilus rhinocerous | reverse complement strand
CTTTTTTTTTTTTTTACAAATAATACATTGGTTGTTGTTGTTTTTTAATTATTATTATTATTATTTTAAGAAAAATCACACAATCATGATTTTTTTTTTACATTCATGCAATTTTTTGTTATAAATTAATCGTTTATATAATTTTTTTCATATAATTATAATTTTTAAAGGATGATTGAATTGTTGAGGTTTATTAATCAGCTTTATTGGACAGTTAGTCGATGACAAATTTATATTAACTTATAAAACATAATTTAGAAAAAAAAATAGATCTTTGAATTAAAAGATAGCTCGCTCTCTGGAGTTTACTTGTAAACAAACATTCATTCTTGAGGTCTAACTAACATGTAGAATACATTTTCTTCCCCATGAATGAAATGAATGTTGCTCTAAATGTCAATATTATATATGAAAAAAATATTTAAATTCTTGGCCAGAGTCCTTTCTGGAACACTGTAAACACAAACAGTTATGTACATTACCGTTCAGAAGTTTGGATTTTTGCTCACAACAGCTGCATATATTTGTTCAAAGATACAGTGAGATATTGTGAACAATTATAGCAATTTTAATATATTTTAAAATATTATTTATTCCTTTGATGGTAAAGTTTAATTTTTAGCATCATTACTTCAGTCTTCAGTGTCACATCATGATCCTTCAGAAATCATTGTAATGTGCTGATAATATGTAGCTCAATAAATATTTCTTATTATCAATGTTGGAATTCTTTTTTTGTTTTATTAATAGAAAGTTGAAAAGAACAGCATTTATTTGAAATATTTTTGTAACAATGTAGAGGTCTTGATTGACTTTTGATCAGTCCTTGCTGAATAAAAGTATTAATTTATTTAAAAGAAAAAAAAAAAGTTTTAAAAAAAACCTACTGACCCCAAACTTTTGTACTGTGTACAATAATCTCATTAAAGTTTTTGCAATTGCATTTATTTTTGTACATTTCTTTAAACATAATTTTCACATGTAACACATATTTCCTTTATGCACATTTTGTTTCCTTTAATTTCTTTTATTTGTTACTAAAAGTCACTTTATTCAAATTTTTTTTCAGATCATAAGTCAACAATTACCAGTATATTGCAGACATGGAAGTGTTTGTAATTTGACTGAGCTGAATTTGCTTAAAAAAACCTCTCCCATCTCCATTTCCTTTTCATGTATATGAGTGTGGTGCTGTTTTAGTTGGGTTTGAGTTGTTATAACCGTTTTAGTCCATTTTTTGCACCTGTTTTACCCATTCAGGCCTATTTATGACCGTTTATGACTATTACTGGTGGCCATTATCTGACAGGGTATTTAGCCAATCATAGTGCTCAGGAGGCCTCCTGTTGTGTGAGTTATGTAACAGGCATAGAGTGAACCAGTTAGATTGGAAAAAGATTTGATTGACTTAATCAGTTAACCCAAACAAACTGTGTAGAAGGGTTTAGCTTGGCAGTTAGATTTATTATGTGAGAGAAGTAAAATTCTCCTCCTGTAGAGTGAAGAGTGGAGAGAGAATATGACAATTCATTCATTTTCAATGAGAGATGGCGATTTAAGGCAGAATGACACCATTGGTGACGAAACGTTAAGCAACTTCTATGCAACACTTGGGTTTGATGCATTATGCAAATGAATCCTGGTGTGATGTGAGAGTTTAAACAGTCGTGCTCACATGATCCACCTCATGATGAGGTTGGTTACAGCAGTTGTACTGGATTTCTGACAAGAAACAAAAAGTACAGTAGTTTGCCAATCTCCAGCGGTTTAATCACTGTCAATATGAACGGCCTTCATGAGGAGTCACTGGCACATGAACACATGACCTGAAGGCAAAATGAAAACAAACAACCAATATGCTTTATATAGATGTACACTGAATGAAACACAAGCACACCTTATGTTTTTCCTCAGGCTTTATGACTGCACAAACACACAACAAATACACATTATGACTTATTGTCGCAGAAGAAATCGATCAAAGGGAGCTAAAAGCTCAAAAACAAACAAACAAAAACCTCCAGTCTTGGCTGAGAGCATACATTTCCAGGTTGAAATATGTTTATATTGTGAATATGTGCATGTTATAGCTTGGTTCATTTCCCTTTGGTCACAAGTGTGTGTGTGTGGGAAGGGAAGTGCATGTGTGGAAATAGTCATGCGTGTGATAGTATGAGTGTCAAGTTCTGTAAACAGAATTCAATATTGAATAATGTATATTTTTGACTAAATCTGGCCAGTTAGTTGAAAATATTCCATTTCATTGGTGAGACAAACCTTCTCTGGAGTGAAAAATCACTCACATACTCCAGTCTGGATCTAGGGCTGGGCCCTAAATTGATACTGAAATTATATTGATAGCTATAATTAACTTTTAAATCATTTTTTATATTAAGTCTACATCTTGATGATCATCTGATGATGATTGTGTTGTTAAAATACAATTTATTGAAACATTATTAACTAAGATTAATAAATGCTTTAGAAGTATTTTTCATTGTTAATGTTAACTAATCTAGTTAACTAATGATAACAAATGGAACCTTGTTGTAAAGTTGTTACTAACAATTTTGATGCAAACAGTGAAACGGCCCAGTGCTGTTGGTCTGTATATCAGCACTTCTGGAAAGTGCCTCGGCCAATCAGATTTGAGGATGAGAGCTATAACTGTTGTATAAAATCCAGCAATGATCCGACAGAGTTTTACAGCTGTCCCATATCCCAAGTTACATGCATAGACACACACTCACAGATGCGCACAAATGTGTGTATCGCATTTGTCCTTTTAGCAGCTTTGATCTAAATGTCATTTCCACAGCATTAAAGGATTAGAGCTTCCCGTCTGTCTGAGAATTTATCTTTTTGTGTGCATTATCTGCTTTTCGGTCCATCTCTCTCCTGACTGCTTCTTTCTCGAGGGTAATGGGATATAATGCTTTCAAGCCTCTAGCTTACAAGGAAACACCAGCCCCAGATCAGCACTATAGTGAATATAGATGTCACCGTTCTTGATCTCATTCATCACTGACATAAACAGTGTCTCGGAGCTCAATGCTGCATTTATTTGAAACGGGAATATTGTGGAATATTATTACAATTTAAAATAACATGTTTTTTGTTTAAATATATTATAAAATATATGCATTTTCAGCAATCATTACTCCAGTCTTCAGTGTCACATGATCCTTTAGATTATCATATCACTCTAATATGCTGATTTGTGGCTCAAGAAACATTTTATTGTTATTTTTAGTTATTTTATTTTTGTTTTGTTCAAAACAGTTGTACTGCATATTATTTTGTGGAAACTGTGATGATATATATATATATATATATATATATTCAGGATTTTTGATGATTAGAAAGTTGAAAAGAAACACATTTATTTGACATAATAGTGAAACTTAAAAAAAAAAAAAAACAGCTTCTGAGGACATTTGAAGTCAACCTCACTAATGCAAATCCTAAAATCTGGCAAATCATGTTTCTCTCTAAATGAATCATATTTATCTTTAAATCAGATAATGTAACCATTATGTTGAAAATGGTTGTGTCTATGAGAGATCATCTTAAATAGCTTCTAGTAGTATGTAATAGGGCTTTGTCTTTTCAAGATGCATGTAATTACTGTGGGAAGAAGTTTATAAAGGATTACAGAGAGAGGGAGGCTCAGTTCTTGAGGAAGTCATAGGTGATGAAGAGGAGAGTGAGAGATGAAACAGATGGGAGTTGTGTTAGGTACTGTTGTTTTTCCACCACATGAGGGCGGGCTTGAGCACAAACACTGTTTGGTGTTTAGTGCGCCAGAAAAATTCATGTTTTAAGTTGCTAGAGGCATCACTGAAGGGCATGCTTAGAAACTGTTTTAGAGCAGAAACTCATAAACATTATTATTGCACATTAAAACGCTGTTATATAAAGCCATAGGTGTGAGTTTCTACAGGAGCTTGTTAGCTTATGTCTTTAGTCAAGTTTGTTTGGCCCTAATGAAGGTTTAAATAAAAGAATACATAATTAATATGTAGTTGTATAGTCACAGTGCAGTTTAAAAAAAAAGTTCTAAAAACGGGACTTTAATTAAATATATAAAGTAGCATATAAACTGCTGATATAGCTAGGCCTACTTTTGAAAAGTTTACATGTCCTGTGGATTGAAATTGAACAGCATTTTACTCATTCTTTAATAATTAGGCTATTATGTGAGCATTTTTAATGGCTTCATATCGAGTGAGAATGTAGCCTAGTATTTGTATTATTTTTGTAAATAGCCTATTTAAGAGGTGATTTAAAAATAAAGAGAAAAAACAGTCGTAGGACCGAAAATAAATTTAAAAAATATATATATTTATTTATTTGCAATTATGGGCAGCTATAGGCTATTTAAAATCTAACTCACATTTCGCTGATATTTTTAACAGACTTGATCAGATAACATTGGTCATTTAACATTGGCTATTATGGCTTTATTAGCCTATTAGGCCTATTATTCTTTCTCCTTTTAATTATTATTTAACGAATATTTTATTATTATTATGATTTATACAGGGTTAGTCGGTTCAGTGGGGTGGGAAGTCCCGCATGCTCATGTTTGGCTGGTACGGGAATCGGTGTATTTAACGGATGTGACGGTGTGGGCCGGTCCCGTTACCGCCCGTGACTGAACTAGCAGCTCGATCCAGTGCAGTGTCATTAGCTCCCATTCAAAACCAAGCTGGAGTTTATCACAAGATCCCGCCGATTCATTCAATCGCTTTTGTCTCTCGTTCTCTCTCCGGTTACCGCTTACCGAAAATTACAGGGTATGTGCGACTGCTGGATCCGCCGCCTCTGTGAGTATACCACACGCGCCTTTCTCTCTCTCTCTTTCTCTCTCTCTCTCTCTCTCTCTCTCTCTCTCTCGCGCTCTCTCTCTCTCTCTCGCGCGTATCAGTTGTTTGTTTGTGTTTGATAGTATGAACGGAGGTGATGGAGGAGACCATCATAGCTTATTTTGCTTACTCATACTGTAATGGTCTGATGCAAGTCAACATCCATGCAGTTTATAAGTTGATTGAGGCTATGGGTCTTTTAGGCTACTTCAAAATGAAACATTAAAAGGCTAATATAAAATATTCTAAGTTCAAATTAATTAGTAGGCCTAATACAAATAATATAATATTAATAATATACAACTATAATAGTGACAAAATAATTAAATTGTAACTATATTAATATTATTTGGTATTTATTAAAAATATTAATAATATTGTGAGCCTGAAAATTCAATATTTTGCTTTATGACAAAAATGTCATGATGGCTTTGTTGTGTATGTTTGAGAGAGGAAGAAAGGGAGGGAGAGATTCTGAACTCTGTCCAGCATCAGTCTATTTTGGTATGTCATACACTCTAAAAAATGCTGGGTTAAAAAGGGACCAACCCAGCGGTTGGGTTGTTTTGACCCAGCTATTGGGTTGTTTTGACCCAGCGGTTGGGTTGTTTTGACCCAGCTATTGGGTTGTTTTGACCCAGCGGTTGGGTTGTTTTGACCCAGCTATTGGGTTGTTTTGACCCAGCGGTTGGGTTGTTTTGACCCAGCTGTTGG